>NC_066523.1:9383523-9583523 GCF_024679095.1 Eriocheir sinensis | reverse complement strand
TCAAGAGGAGGGTATCAGGACACCTCTCCTCCCGAATTTGACCTTGCTTTTGGCCACCTCTTCTGATTCTTTTATGGGAGCAGCGATTAGCGGGCTTTTTTTTATTATTGTTTTTTTGTGCTATTGAGCTGCCTCCTTTGTTGAAAAAAAAAATTTTTTAATGTATTATTGTACGTACAGTGTGGAGCGAAATCACTCCCCTCCTCTTTTTTATGATCTGCATGCATTATTGAGTTTGATGTGTGTGTGTGTGTGTGTGTGAGAGAGAGAGAGAGAGAGAGAGAGAGAGAGAGAGAGAGAGAGAGAGAGAGAGAGAGAGAGAGAGAGAGAGAGAGAGAGAGAGAGAGAGAGAGAGAGAGAGAGAGAGAGAGAGAGAGAGAGAGAGAGAGAGAGAGAGAGAGAATGAGTGAGGGAGTCAGAGAGAAAGAGCCAGACAGAAGCAGAGACAGAGACAGACAGACAGACAGACAAACAGACAGACAGAAAAACAGACAGATAGACAGACGGACAGTCACAGAAACGCAACCAGAGAGACAGACAGGCAGGAAAAATTAAAGAGAGAGGCGTTTAGACACACAGAGAAAGAAGCAGAGACAAAGAGCACACAAAACAGACAGACACACAGTTACAGAGACAGACAAACAGACAGACAAGTTTCGTGAGCACGACAAAACAGCAACACAACACTCCAACTCTGTCGATCATTTACAGCGTTAGTAATGACCTAGTTCTCTCCTCCTCCTCCTCCTCCTCCTCTTCCTTATCCTCCTCCTCTTCCTCCTCCTCCTCCTCCTCCTCCTCCTCCTCCTCCTCCTATTCTATCCTGTCCTACCACACGTAGATTACTAGTAGTAACGGTAGTAAACAGACACCCTCGCCACAGACCGCCAGGTCTTCTGGTGTCTGTTCTTCCAATGTATTCCTATGTATTCCTCCTCCTCCTCTTCCTCCTCCTCCTCCTCCTCCTCCTCCTCCTCCTCCTCCTCCACATCATTGTCTCCGAGATTCTTCCTAGAATCAAGACCTTCACAGGCTTCCACAGAAAGGCGTCAAACATCAACAACAGGTTGAAGCACCTCTGTCAGGACGAGGAAGTTTTGTTTACAAACGCATGGGATCATATATGATAACCCCGACCTTTTCCGTCCTGATGGTCTTCACCTTAATGAGATTGGTTCAGCACGGCTTGGTAGGTTGCTGAACGATGACGAGCTTTCGTACTCAAAAAACTTCAAGCGCAAGAGAGGCGCCAACGTACCGAAACAATCAAACAGTAGAGACCGCCCATCGGTCTGTCCTTAACTCAAAATCTTAACTGCTCTCTCTTGGACAGAGTAGAGTCTAAGGCTCTTCGTCTAATCAGCTCTCCTCCTCTTACTGATAGTCTTCTACCTCTTAAATTCCGCCGCAATGTTGCCTCTCTTTCTATCTTCTATCGATATTTTCATGCTGACTGCTCTTCTGAACTTGCTAACTGCATGCCTTCCCCCCTCCGGCGGCCTCGCCGCACGCGACTTTCTACTCAAGCTCATCCCTTTACGGTTCAAATCCCTTACACGAGTTAACCAGCATCTTCACTCTCATTCCTCACGTAGGTAAACTCTGGAACAATCTTCCTTCATCTGTATTTTCTCCTGCCTACGACTTCAACTATTTCAAGAGGAGGGTATCAGGACACCTCTCCTTCCAAAGTTGACCTCTCTTTTGGCCACTCTTCTGAACGCTTTTTGTGGGAGCAGCGAATAGCGGCCTTTTTTTTTCATTATTGTTTCCTTTTCTTGCCCTTGAGCTGCTTCCTATGCTGTAATAAAAAAAAAAGATAAAAAAATACACCAAGGCCTCCAACAGAAAACACATGCAGAAACCATACTACTGTGCCTCGAAGGGGCGAAGTCTAGAAAGACATTTCTGTCCTATACACCAACGCGCGCAGTCTATTACCTAAACGGGATGAGTTACTTGCCTTCATTGACGTGGAAAGACCGGACATGATTGCAATCACCGAAGCGTGGGTCACCTCTAACCACCTAATGACCGAATTCTCAATTCCGGGATACGAAAGCTTCTACAAAAACAGACTTCACAAGAAAGGAGGAGGTGTTATATGCTTCGTCAAGAAAAAAATACCCTGCCGTGAAAATAACCAAACAGGACTCAGGGAAATATGACACCGTTTATGTTGAACTGGAAATTAGCAAACATAACAATCTAACGATTGGAGCCCTATACAGACCTCCAAAGCAACAAACAGCTGACGACGCAGCGCTGTATGAGAAAATTCAAACTATAACATAAAACAAACAGTCAATCATTATTGGGGACTTCAACTGTTCCAACATCAACTGGAACACGATGAATGGAGATCAGGAGGGTAACAGATTACTCGAAATGTTAGAAGACACTTTTCTAACCCAGATCGTTACTCAACCGACGAGAGGAAATAACTTATTAGACCTAGTACTCGTGAGTGATTCCGATCTCACACATGAATGTCAAGTCGGCGAAAAACTAAGTGGTTGCGACCATCACATAATTCGCCTTAAGATCAGAACAGACCATGAGCTCACCGAAAACACGCCCAAGATTTCAGACTATAAAAGAGCCAATTTTCATCTCCCTCGTGAGCTGCTAACCCAGACAACTTGGGAACCCGTAAACTTCACTCCTGAAGACGGCGCGTGGAACGGCTTCAAGAACAAACTTCTAGAGGTAGAGAGAACAACTGTTCCCCTGAAGACTATAGAGAACAATTAATGCCATAAACCCACCATGGATTACTACCCAAGTTTGACGGGCAATTAATTTAAAGAAAAGAAAATACAATTTGCTAAAGGAAAACAACACTGATGAGGCACGCAAACAGTGCCATCAAAGTCTGAGAGCTTGCAGAACTATCATCCGACAACGCAAACGCGACTACGAAAAGCAAATTGCGCGCGAAGCCAAGTCCAACCCGAAAAAGTTTTTCACGTATATAAGAAACAAAAAGAAGGCAAAAAGAAATATCGGTCCCCTAAAAGATGAAAGTGACGTACTAACCCAGGACAGCAGACAAATGGTCGAAATTCTGAACAAAAACTTCAGGTTTGTGTTCACGGTCGAAAACATCCAGTCCGTACCCGAGAGCCCTACCCCACTGAGGGGAGTCACGCCCCTAAAAATTGGCACAATTGACGAACGGGACGTGCAAAAGTACATAGATAAATTTGAGACAAATTAATCAACCGGACCCGACGACTTATCACCCAGGCTGCTAAAGGAACTCAAGCAGCAAATACTCAAGCCACTCACCGCCATCTATAATCTGACACTATAACAAAACAAAGTTCCCGAAGACTGGAAGCAAGCGAACGTAACACCGATCTACAATAAGGGAGACAAAAGCGTGGCCTTAAACTCCAGACCAATCAGCTTGACCTCAGTGGCGGGATAAGTTCTCGAGAAGATCATTAGAGACAAACTCGTTAGGTACCTTGAAGACAACAACATAATTTCAGATGCTCAGCACGGTTTCAGGAATAAGCGCTCATGCTTAACCAACTTACTGGACTTCTTCCAAGGTATTTATGAAAACTAGGATGATCATATCCCCAGTGATGTTATATTTCTAGACTTTCAAAAAGCTTTTGACAAAGTACCAAACGAAAGACTCCTCAAGAAACTTAAGTCGGCGGGGTTAGGCGACAATCTGACAGCGTGGATAAAAGATTGGCTCACTGGAAGAAAACAATGAGTTGTACTCAACGGACAGGCCTCCGAGTGGCTCCCGGTCACAAGTGGAGTGCCACAGGGGTCAGTGCTGGGACCCGTACTCTTCATTATATATATATATATATATATATATATATATATATATATATATATATATATATATATTTTTTTTTTTTTTTTTTTTTTTCCACGTCGTTGCCTGTTGCGCCGGTAGGCATCTTCCTGGTGGGGCCTGATGGTCGGCCCAAGGCTTCTTCCAGGTGGGGCCTGATGGTCGGCCCAGCCCGTTCTGGCGCAGGCGAGTGTTTATAGTGGCGCCATCTTGCATTGGCTCATGCTGCCCCACGGAACTCGTTCTTGATTCGCTTGGACGGCTTCCTCTGGAGTCCGGGTTCATGGGTGGTCTTCAGGACAGCATGTGGGTAGTTTTAAGCCACTCGGCGGTGACTGAAAAATCCGAGTGGTAACGTGGGGATTCGAACCCGCGTCGTCCATCACGCGGTGAATGTGGGCCCAGTACGCTACCAGTTCGGCCACCGCCTACCCTAGGTATATGTGTATATATATATATATATATATATATATATATATATATATATATATATATATATATATATATATATATATATATATATATATATACACACACACACACACACATATATCAACGACCTTGAACTAGGATTAAAATCCACGCTTTCAAAGCTTGCCGACGACACAAAGGTGGGTGGGAAAGCTCTCACGACTGCAGACTGCGAAATTATCCAGAGATCACTATGTGGTCAGAAAAATGGCAGATGTCCTTCAACACTACAAAATGTAAAGTAATGCATATCGGATCCAGAAATAGCAACCACACATACTACATGGGTGGCGAACCACTACAGGTAGTGCAAGAGGAAAGAGACCTCGGGGTCACTATCAGTAGTGACTTGAAACAAACAAAACACTGCAAGTCTGCCTGATAGAAAGTCAATACTGTGCTCGGGTTCATAGCGAGGAACTTCGAATACAAGACGCCGGGAGTTAAGTTATCCTTGTATAAATCGCTGGTAAGGCTCCACCTGGAATACGCCGTGCAATTCTGGTCTCCTAATTACAGGAAAGACATTGAATTTCTTGAGAGTACACCGCCGTGTTATGAAGATGATACCATTATTGAGGACGAAATCTTACGAAGAGCGACTCGAGCGACTCAAACTCTTCACGTTGGAAAAGAGACGACTGCGGGGAGACATGATACAAGTCTTTAAGTACCTGAATAAGCTCAGCAATGTTGATCACTCCAAACTCTTCACGCTACAAACTAATCCGAGGACAAGAAACAATGGAAAAATATTTCAAGCAAAGCGATGCAATACCGACATCGGCAGGAGTTATTTCTCGAATAGAATTGTTCACCACTGGAACAGCCTTCCTGCAGAGGTAGTTAGCGCAAAGACAATCAACTCCTTCAAGAAACGCATTGATCGACACTTTGCTGCATCGGGAGTTAACTGAATGTATCCAGGAGTAAGTACACAAATGCTTTAATCCTTCCCGCAAGCCAATCCTGAGGCTGACGGATTGATTAAATCACTGAAAGCAGGGAGCCTTATAATGAGCCAACAGGCTTTCTGCTGCCTGCTCGTCCATGTTTCCATGTTTTCTCCTTCTCTTCCTTCTCCTCCTCCTCCTCCTCCTCCTCCTTAACCCCTCCAGGTAAGGGTTCAGTATAACTCCGGCGCCTTAATTTTGGTCCATTTTCCTCCAAACCTTCACAAAACCCTTTGCATACATATAATACATTAGTAGAAAGTGGCGGACAAATACCACCACCTGTTTTAGAGTGGTTAGCGATGGTAGTGAAAAGGCATATACCTACATGTTTTGGTGGCGGCGGCGCCCATTGGGAGGTGAGCAGTGTTGCCAACGATATAACGCTTGGTTAGCGATTAGCCCACGCATGTGAGACCAGGTCCACCACGCGTGGTTATTATTTTTTTTTTTTTTAGAACACGCACCCTTACCCCAAGGGTTTTGTGAAGGTTTGGGGCGGGTATAGTATTAGGTAAAGGTGCGTGTTGTAAAAAAACAAAAAAACACGCGTGGTGTACCTGGTCTCATGCGTAGGCTAATCGCTAACTAAGCGTACCATCGCTAACCTAGCGTACCATCGCTAACCGGATCGTTGGCAACACTGCTCACCTCCCCAATGTCCGCCACCGCCACCACAACGAATGTATGTATATGCCTTTTCACTACCTACCACCATCGCTAACCACCCTACAACAGGTGGCGGTATTTGTCGGCAACTTTTTACTAAAGTATTATATGTATGCAAAGGGTTTTGTGAAGGTTTGGAAGAAAATAAACCAAATTAACGCACCGGAGTTATACTGAACCTTTACCCCCCCTCCATGCACTGGTCCGAGTAAACTTCCCTTACACCTGCTTTTCTTTTTCCTCCGCTGACAACCACCTTCCTGAAAGCTCCATCATGCGCCTGACAACTTAACACCGGGGGAAGGGGGGAAAGGAGCAGGAGGAGAAGGCGAAGGAGTAAGAGAAGGAGAAGTAAGAGCAGGAGGAGGAGGAGGAGGAGGAGGAGGAGGAGAATGAGCAAGAGGTAAGAAAATAGAAATAAAAAAGAGAAAGAGAAAAAGAAAGGAAAAAGGCTTGCCATGACGTTTCAACATTACTTTAAATAATGCCAATAATCCGTCTAAGGTAAAAGTTACAAAAGATTCTCACGCAGACTGAACACTCCACAACATGCTCGTAATAATGACAATAATAATAATAATAATAATAATAATAATAATAATAATAATAATAATAATAATAATAATAATAATAATAATAATAATAATAATAATAATAATAATAATAATTCAATGGCGAAAGCAGCTAAAACAAAAACACATGCAATGTACGAAAATAATCTTAAAAGGAAAGAAAAAAATAATGAGAGAGAGAGAGAGAGAGAGAGAGAGAGAGAGAGAGAGAGAGAGAGAGAGAGAGAGAGAGAGAGAGAGAGAGAGAGTGTGTGTGTGTGTGTGTGTTTGTGTCGGGAGTGGCCAGAAACGGACTCGCACGGCAAACTGAATCATGGAGTGGATCGGCCATTCATCCGGAACCCTTTATTTAATGGAGCCACTCGTTGACTCAGCTCACAGGGCTCGCCGCGCCATTAGGGCCGGCGCCGCGCGGAATGACGAGAGGAGCCCCAGCCTTATCGACATGACCAGCTGCGGGTGTGGGTGGGGATGGGAGTGGGTGGGGGAGGGAAAGAGGGAGGAAGTGGATGTGGGACGACGCCAGAGGTAATGCGTGTGGGTGGGTGAGTGGGTTACGTTAAAGAAGACACCAAAAGTTACGCAATAAAAAAAAGTCAATTTGTTGCTTCTAAAAAGAAAACAAGACAATATATAATGCTCAAATTTTGTTCCATTGGTTTCTTAATGCTTCCCTCTTTTGTGTGTGTGTGTGTGTGTGTGTGTGTGTGTGTGTGTGTGTGTCACACTCGCTTGGTTGTGTTGCCTTAACGGGCGAGTCGGACAACACTCGTCGTCTCTAATAATGCATTGCGTGCTAAAAACCGGTTAATTCTTAAATCTCACCCGAAACGCAAATGAAACCTTTTTTCGAGGCAAATCAGAATTTCACTTTTATTGAACTGAATCACGAAAATATGAAGGAAATGGTATCGTGATATTCAGGTTAACCTTTAAAGCTATTAATTTTATATATTCAGAATATTATTAATTTGGCACGATTTTCTCCTCTCACGACAAAGTTTTTTTTAGGGGAATCCCACTAGAAGTAAATTTGATTTTTTCACACATTTTTTTAACATACCATATTCAGCCCTCGGTTTGCCTCCTTTGCCATTAATGGAAAAAAAAAGATAAATGTATCCACAGCACAAAGCTCGGTAGAAACTGTAGGTCATCTGGTCGACTTAATTGGGAGTTTGTCCTAAGCAGTCCCTCAGACTGGCGCAAATGTTGACGTCCACCATACTTAGCGCTTGTTTCACATGTAAGGACACATCTGTCCTCTTGAATAAAATTACGAAAACCAAAAGCCGTAAAGGAAGGTGTAGATATGAGGAAACTGAAACCACGGCGAAGGAAAATAAGTAATATGATTCTAGTTTGATGTCAGACTTCGTTCATAAAGAAAGAGAAGACTAATATATATATACTATTTACCGACTACAAGACAGGCGTCTGAAAATTTTACATAGGAACTTTTTGACATTAAAGATTCACTAAAAGAAATATCCCCAGAGAAAAAAAAATAACATACGATATGTATAGTGGGAAAGAAACATGACAGACAACCACAAATACACATGAATATATGAACAAAAAACTTAACTTAAAGGCGAGTTCCAGCGTCAATATAGTGGCAGGAGGCGAAATGGCTGATATAAAACATTAATTAACGTATCCCAGAAGTCCATACATCGTGCCTCTAGCCAATTATGCATCATTCTCTACGCAAATAAAAGCTACCTTGGAACAGAAATGACCTCGGAGGCTAAGAAAAATGAGAACACGGTCATTCAAAAAACAAAGAACTCATTTTTTTATTTCAGATGACTCTTAAGTAAAATAATGGGTGGAAAAGTGAAATTCCATGACCATTGTCTCATATCCTCTCTCTTGTACCTCTCACGTGCTCATCAATCCGCATTAAACAATACCCGTTTGCAGAATAAACTTTCATTTCTAATAAGCCCAGTTCCGGTTGAATACGTCCCACTCTACCGACCAATCCTCTCACAACGAGTCTTTTGTCCACAATCGCTGCTAACTCGGTCATTTTTATCCGCACAACGCATTTTACTGCTACTCGAAATGAAACTTTTTATAGTGCATTTCTTTTGTGGTTTTGATGGCAAACGTGGTCGTGATGGTGGTGGGAGTTAAAGTGGTGCAAGCAAAAGTAGTAGAAGTAGTAGTAGTTGTAGTAGTAGTAATAATAGTAGTAGTAGTACCTGTTATTGTTGTTGTTGTTGTTGTTGTAAGCCATAGTAGCAATCAATCCTCTTAATGTTGTAAATCGAAGAGGCAGTCAAAAGAAAACGTAACAGTAGCTAGAGGTATGGTGTCATGTGAATTGATCTGGTGCTACATAGTGTGATGTGGCGTGGTGTGCAGTGGTGCAGCATGCTGTGGTGTGATGCAATATGATGTGATGTGAGGTGAAGTGAGGCGAGGTGAGGTGAGGTGAGGTGAGGTGGCGTAATGCAGCTTCGACTGGTGTGTTGTGATGTCGTGTGACTGACCGGAGGGAACAGAGTGAGTGTGACGTCCAAGTGGTCGATAGGAATAGAAGCCCAGGTAACACTACGGTGACTGGCCTTTTGTGGCGTTCACGTAACGGTCACTCACTCTGCAGGGGAGGACGAGGGGAGGGGGGGGTGCTATAGTGTGTTGGGTGTTAGTGCAGGGGGGAGTGAGGAGGTGTTGACATGGGTAGAGGAGTGTGTATGTGTATGGTGGGGTGAAGGCAAAAGTGGAAGGAAAAAGACAAAAAGTTGGCTGTGGGGGTGGGGGGTAGGTGTGTATGTGTATATGTGTGTGTGTGTGTGTGTGTGTGTGTGTGTGTGTGTGTCGGTGGGTACGGCCGAAAGGATATCAGAATAGTTGCCATGAATTCATATCTCACACACTGCAGAGCTAAATAGAGGAAATAATACTCTCTCTCTCTCTCTCTCTCTCTCTCTCTCTCTCTCTCTCTCTCTCTCTCTCTCTGTCTCTCTCTCTCTCTCTCTCTCTCTCAGTCCAGGATGAGAGAGAGAGAGAGAGAGAGAGAGAGAGAGAGAGAGAGAGAGAGAGAGAGAGAGAGAGAGAGAGAGAGAGAGAAAACAAACACACACACACACACACACACACACACACACACACACACACACACACACACACACAGACAAACAACCAAACAAATAGACAGAAGTGCAGAAATTTGGGTCTATGAGCCGCCAGAGTGCAAAAAGAAAGGGACTCATATTTATAGCTTTAAGCCCACGTGTAGGCGGCTTCATGCAGCAGGATGAAGCTGGACTCTTGCCGCGGGGTGGAAAGGCCCTTGAGCTCATAAAAAAGGGGTAAGGGCAGCAGAGAGGGGCTTTTCCTAAGAGGCTCATAGCGCAATGTAGAAGCCAAAGAGGAAACGTTTTTATGAATTTACATACTTCCAGAGACAGGAGAGAGAGAGAGAGAGAGAGAGAGAGAGAGAGAGAGAGAGAGAGAGAGAGAGAGAGAGAGAGAGAGAGAGAGAGAGAGAGAGAGAGAGAGAGAGAGAGAGAGAGAGAATCAACAAAGACAGAATGACAAGCACGCACACACACACACACACACACACACACACACACACACACACACACACACACACACACACACACACACACACACACACACACACACACACGCATAAATGAAAGATAATCCCTAGTAGATTCTCCGACTGATTCAGGAGTCACAATGTTCTGTTGAAATAACTGTGTATAACATTCTTACGCTCCTATATAGGTAGATTTTCTTTTACTTCGTATTTCACACTTTTCCTGTCCAATCATTCACAAAGCTAATACATGTAACACGGGTAGAAAAAAAACAAGACTAAATATAATGAAACCAGACATTCAACGAACAAGTTCTGAAAATTATTTCTGCGGAAGACGTAAAAATAACAACGTAATGAGAGAGAAGTGTCGGGGAAAAAAATAAAAGAAAATACAGGAACAAGTAACACCGGGCCGCCGCGTGAATAAATACAGAGGAAAAAAGTGTGAGGCAACAATTCTCAGACGCACTTGTTAACACGAGGCGATGAGAGGAGCGACGCAACTTTCAGGGTGGCAGGTACTAAACAAATACAGACAAACAGACAGACAAGTAAAAAGAAAAACAAACACAAACAGTTAGGCACACAGACACAAACAGACGGACAGACACGGGGCCCCTGCGGCAGCAACAGTAGAAGCAAGGCAGAAGTTCGGAGTGGCTATACATGAATTATTAGGCGTGGGAGCCGCCCAGAAATCCGTCTTGTGTTTGTTTCCTCCCGTCGGTCTGGGCGCCGCCATCCAGGGCGTGTTGGTGTTTCCTGACTCGCTGATCTTCCTTCCTCATCACCGTTTCGGGCAAGCGACACGGCGGAACTCATGGTTTTCTCTTTATGAATCATGTACGATATTTATGATAACTCCAAGGAAATGCACGCGTCGCCGCTTGAACTAAAAATGTCATAAATTTATCAGTGAGTGTTACACTTCTTGCTCAACAACCACACTCCCGTTTTCACTTTCAGGTAGAATATATTGATTCACGAGAAAATTCAAATCTCTGCAATATGTAAGAATATGAGACTCGTGTTAGCTCTCCAAGAAACCTTTGTAAAGGCTACTGAGGCGATTCCGGGAAAGTGCGTCGCGGCGTGCGGGTGTCTCCTGCTTCAAACCTTTTCATTCGAACCGTCAGTCAAGGACACAAAATAAGCCACGATAACAAAATTAAATTGCATTTCTTCTTAAGGGTGGTAATAAATATTTACACTGCATTTAATTGGTAAAAGAAAACAAAGAAAAAATATCTAAGCAACTGGAGAGGTTTCTGTATGTTGATACTATTAATGCTTACGACTAAATCAAAATGTAGAGATTTCTTTAAAAGTCAATAAAATTAGTGTCGTTATACCATTTAATACTTTAAAAGAAAAACATTCATTAAGAAGTCGTGTGTGTGTGTGTGTGTGTGTGTGTGTGCGCGCCTATGTATGTATGTGTGTTTATCTATATTTCAAACGTCTGGCTGCCGTATATAGTTGAAAAACATAAAATGTCATTTTTTCTTTGGTAAACCCAATGTTACCCTAATTACCCCAGAGTATAACCACACATGTAGCCTTTCCTTGCAGCCACAAACGCCTTTCCTCTTACAGACTGCCATAAATAAATTACAATATGTTCCTCGAGTTACCCCAGAGAATAACCACACACGCAGCCTCTCCTCGCAGCAGCCAACCCGACCAATCTTTTTCCCTCAAGACAAACCAGACACGTCTCCTCCCTCGCAGCCACCAACTTTCCTCCACGATATCTCTGCCAAGTCACTCAGTGCAATAAGGCCGTGAGGACCCAGCATGACCTTGAGCCTCCCTTTGAGAGCGAGAGCCTCAAGATCCCTCCCTGCCCAGCCCGCCGCCGCCAGCCCGCCTCAGCCAGAGATACACGGGAAGGAGAAAATAAAACTTCACCTGCATCAAGAGTAAAAGGAAAGTTGGGGTAAAAGAAATGCTTCAGACCTTACGTGGATGGCTGCTCCTTCCTCCCTGGCAGCTTAGGAAAAGATAGAAAGGTAAAAGGTAAGAAAAAAATGTTTGACGCTAGGATACACGTCAGTATATATCTTGTTGACTTAAAAGGCCTATAATGGCAAAAGATAAAATAGCTGGGCATTAAAATACACATAAAAGGTATATCTAGCACACTTGATAGAAACATATGGTTAACAAGTTGATAAAAAAAGTACGTTAGAATACACAAATTAGGGTGTATCTTGCAGCCTTTCTCTTACTCGGAAACATACACAAAAATACTCCTCCAAAGCTGATCCTTAATAGTGGCATCAAACCCTCCTCAAGGCAGGAATATATACTCGAGGTTCTTTTTTTCTCTCTCTCTCTTAACCTGGGGAAAACGTCTCGGCTTCCTCCTCCTCCTCCTCCTACTCCAAGATGTTGTTTCGGATTCTCCATTTGAGCTGAAGCATGACGGAGAAAACGACAGGGACGGTTTCACTTCGCCGTCAGTTAACCGAAGTAAGTCGTTTGCTTGGAGAATTGACCCACACGAAGAATAAAAGAAAACACTAAGCAAAACTTAACCTTCCACAAAAAAGGTCGAAGTATACGTAGATATCTAAAAACAAACAAACTATGAGAAAAAATACCCTAACCTTCTATTTAATGAAAAAACACGAGGATTGCAAAGAGCGGCGGCAGTGCAGGGCGACACCTAGACTGAGAAGAGGTAATTATACGTAAATCTACACTCGTGTCGCCTTCTAAATGGTTCCTGACGACCACTTAACGTGATTGTCGAGCTAATGCAGAGGCTCGTCCGTGAAAGTGTGTGGGTGGAGGCTGCGGAGGAGGGGAAGAGGAAGGGAAGCTGAGTGGAGAGGTATGGGGTATAGGGGGAGGTTGTGGAGGGAGGAATGGGAACGAAGCCGGCAGTGGAGAGATAAGGCGGGGGTGGATGAGGAAAGAGATACTGTAGAACGGAGGCGAAAGTAGAGATAAGTGTGTGGGTGGAGGATGCTGAGGAGGGAGGAAGGGGAACAGAGCTGGGAGATGAGGATTAGATGTGTGTGCTCCCTTTCTGTCCATCCTTTCTTCCATCTATCCATCTATCCCTTCTATTCATCCATCGTCTTTCCTTACATTCATCCTGCCATTGTTCCATCTGTTAAACCATCGTTCTCTTTTTCCTTTTATGTATTGTTTTTCTTTTTTCATCTTCCTTTTCTTCTTTCTTCTTTTTTTCTTTTTTTTTTCTTTCTTCTTCTTCGTTTTCCTCTTTTTCTCAGTAGAGGTTGCAGAGGAGAGGGGAAGGGGAACGGAGCGGGAGTGGAGAGATGAGGCGAGGGTGGAGGAAGAAAGGGATGCTGGGGAAGTTGATACTGAAGACAGAGAACAGATGCAGTGGGAGATATAATAAGAGAAAGATGTTGAGGAGAAGGGTGTAGAAGAGAGATGAAAGGCGAAGACCATGAACAGAAGCAGGAAAAAGAGATAATATTTGGATGACGTTAGATAGGAGGGAGGAGAGATGAGGAAAGGGGGGAAGATACGGAAGAGGAAAGAACAGTGAAGGGAAAGTGCATGAACAGAGACTGTGAGTGAGATAGAAAATTAGGGAAGATGCTAAAGATGAAGCTGTGGAAAATTGATGAAAATGTAAGATAAAATGATGGAACAAGAGACAGCGTAAGAGATGGAGCGAAAACATTCATGAGATATAATGCGGAAAAATGTTAAAGAAGAGAATGTGGAGAAATAAAAAAAAGAAAAGAGGAATAATGACATGGAAAGATGAACAATAAAGGGAAGAGGGATGCTGGAGGAGGGCTGAGAGTAGGATCAGCCAGTAAAAAGACAATTAAGGAGAGATAAAATAGTAGTTATCAAAGGAAATGAAAAAGGATAGAGTGACACTGAGTCGAGAGTTAAATCTGAGTGATTAAAACGAAAAGAATATGTGGAATGGGAAAGGAAAAGCGAGGAAAAATAATCCAAAAAGAAATTCAGTCACTCATGCTTCCAATATTTCATATCTCCCTGCAGTGATTCATTAAAAGGGCCGGTGAAAAGAGGACGAAACACGAGAAGGTGAAAGGAAATTAAAAGGGATGTGGAGGTGACGGCGGTGGGTTGCTGGACAATGTAATAAAGAGAGGACTACGTGACAGTGTCGGTGATGAGCGTTCACCCCGAGGAGCAGCAATAGATTAGGTTGTGTGAGTGGTGTGAGTAAGTGATGTTCAAGATTTTTTTTTTTTTTTACGTTACCGCCTAAGGTGTCAATAGGCTTTCTTGAGAGGGCCTAATGGTAGGCCCCAGCCCGTTATGGCGCAGGCAAGTGTTTATAGGGGCGCCATCTTCTTTTGGTTCATGCTGTCGTACGGGAGGTCATCGCTGACCTTCTCTTTTTTAGAGAGTTAATCTAGAGTCTGGGTTGAGAGGTGGTCTGCTGGACAGCTTGTGGGTAGTTTTAGGCCATTCCGTCAACACTAACTATAGAATAGTCACATTTCAAAAGCGTGCAGTGCACCCATTCAGAGCAGAATGGTGGAGCGCAGGTAATGGATAGCAATTACTTGAGTAGGAGGTGTTACCATAGAAAAACTACCGGAAATATTAGGGAAGGGGCAACAACTAGTCACTCAAGAGTAACTGTAGTCTAGATACTGAAAACTATATATATATATATATATATATATATATATATATATATATATATATATATATATATATATATATATATATATATATATATATATATATATATATATATATATATATATATATATATATATATATATATATATATATATATTTATATATTTATATATTTATATATTTATATATTTATATATATATATATATATATATATATATATATATATATATATATATATATATATATATATATATTTTCTTCAGGGGCCAGATGGTCGGCCCAAGCCCGTCGTGGTGCAGGCAATATTTTTAGTGGCGCCAGTTATGCTTGGCTCATGCAGCCCCCCGGGACTCATCCTTGATTCACTGGACGGTTTCTTCTTGAGTTCGGATTGATGGGTGGTCTTCTGTACAGCATGTGGGTAGTCTAAGGCCACTCGGAGGTGACTAAAAAATTCCCGGTGGTAGAGTGGGGTTTCGAACCGACGTTGTCCATGGCGTGGTGAATGTGAACCCAGCACGCTAACCACTCAGCCACCGCCAAGCAATACGCCAGGGCCCTTTCAACTTCCACTAATATCAGTTTGTTTTCTGGTGTTGGTGTTCACTAAGATTAATTTTCCAATCTCGTCTTACCATCTCCGCGTCCCTCAGTCCGCCGTGTTGTTTAATAAAGCTGAGTGGTCATCGTTCATGGCACACCCCTGACGTGACACATCCTCGCCCGTGGCTGTTCCTCCGCGCCTTCACGAAGGGTTGCTCCCCATTCGTGGGTCTCCTTTTTGTTTGTACATGTCTTCCTCTCCAGATCTCTCTCGCCAACCGTCTTTGACCACTATTATTGTGTGTTTAGGAAAATATTGTAATTTCAAGACCCACAAACAATAAGTTCCTAGGCACACACACACACACACACATACACATACACACACACACACACACACACACACACACACACATATATATATATATATATATATATATATATATATATATATATATATATATATATATATATAGATAGATAGATAGATAGATAGATAGATAGATAGATAGATAGATAGATAGATAGATAGATAGATAGATAGATAGATAGATAGATAGATAGATAGATAGATAGATAGATAGATAGATAGATAGATAGATATAGATATACAGATATAGATATATATATGAACAGATAGCGAGACGGCCCCGCGTTCAGGAGGACGCGAGTTCAATCCCCGACCGGTGCCACCAAGCTGGGATTTTTCAGCCGCCGCCGAGTGGCTTAAAACTACCCACATGCTGTCCAGAAGACCACCTATCAACCCGGACTCTAGATTCTAGGATTAAAGATGAGCTACGGGAGGGGAGCATGAGCCAATGCAAGATGGCGCCACTATAAATACTCGCCTGCGCCAGAACGGGCTGGGCCGACCATCAGGACCCACCGGGAAGAAGCCTTGGACCGACCATCAGGATCCACCGGGAAGAAGCCTACCAAGCAATAGGCCATGACGTAAAAAAAAATATATATATATATATATATATATATATATATATATATATATATATATATATATATATATATATATATATATATAGATAGATAGATAGATAGATAGATAGATAGATAGATAGATAGATAGATAGATATATAGATAGATAGATAGATAGAGAGAGAGAGAGAGAGAGAGAGAGAGAGAGAGAGAGAGAGAGAGAGAGAGAGAGAGAGAGAGAGAGAGAGAGAGAGAGAGAGAGAGAGAGAGAGAGAGAGTATATATATATATATATATATATATATATATAAATATATATATATATATATATATATATATATATATAAATATATATATATATATACATACATTTTTACATGAATATTGTTCCTCCGACTCGTTATCTGGATTTTAATCAGCAACAGCAGCAGGAAGCATGCAAATGCATGTATGCATAATCACTAATTTAAATAAAGCACTATGAAGAAAAGGAAAAAGTAGGGTCTAAATGAATAAACTAGCAAATATCAGGTTTATCTAAATGTCTTGAATATTGAAGAAAATGAACTACCATACTGTGAAATTCAATTAACAGGAAGAAAGAAAAGCTGTATTTCTCTCTAAAGTTTATGTGACTAACTTTTCAGGCAATTCTCAATGACGCGCCTCTCTCCCGCGGCTCGACGTGCGGGAGAGTGACGTGACGGCACGGCAGCACCGCAGCGGCGTGCGGGCAAAGGGCGGCGAGGAGGCGGCTCGATACCCGCCCCATGCTGTCACTTGTCTGCCCTGCTGCGTGGTTTATCGGCAAGGCACCAGCCGCGGCCACCGCACAAGCTGCGAAGCACGCCAATACATGCAAGGCACGAGACCACGCCAGTACGCTAGCGCCCAAGCACGCCGCCACACGCAACACACGAGACTACTCCAGCACAGGCCAGCATGAGTCAAGACACCTTGAACATTAACACAACGATCTACACCAGTTGGTTAACATACATACTGAAATAAAACGAACACACACACACACACACACACACACACACACACACACACCCTAAATTGTTGATCCAAAACCTTTTTCGTGAATATTATCAATATCACTTGTTACTCAATTTTACTCATTTCAGGTGTTCCAAGCAGGTAATCACGCAGTCTCAGCCTTTACAGGAAATGAAAATGAAACCTTTATTTTTCGGCGGGGTGTTTTAGAGGCTGTCATTACTTTTGTTAAATAAAAAAAATAAGTCATGACTATCATTTATTGGATCAGCACGTGCCGGGCATTTCTTATACACTCCTTAGACTGATTGTTTCACTACAATCAAATCATTCCCTCAATCAGTACATTTCTCTATTTAAAACCATCACCAGATATTGTTTAGAGGAAGGAGTTAGGCTTTCCTCTGTTAAAATGCGTCGCTAGAATTTGTTTGAGGAGGAGGTTCTCTTTTAATGTGTTGCCAGAAAATGTCAGGAAGAGGAGTTTGTCACTCCTCTGGTGCAATATCTCGCTAGAAATTGTTTACAGAAGGGAAGGCTCTGGCATTACTCTGTTGATTCGTGTCTCAAGAAATTGTTTAGAGGAAAGTATTCAGGTATTTCCCTGTTAAAAAAAATCACCTAAAATTGTTTAGAGGAAGGGAGCATCTCACATTCCGCTGTTAAAATCTGCCACCAGAAATCAGGAGGAAGGGAGTGTCTGGCGTTCTTCTGTTTAAAATTATCGGCAGAAATTGTTTAAAAAAATGAAGTCTGTAGAATTCTTCTGTTAAATTGTGTCACCAGAAATTGTTTAGAGGGAGGGAGCCTTTGACATTAATTTGTTAATACGTGTCGCCAGAAATTGTTTAGAGCGCGTGAGTCTGTGGCATTCCTCTGTTATAATGTGTCGCCAAAATTGTTACTTGATCTACCTCCCTGTCTCCTTGTGCTGCAGTGGCCGGACGAACGATTCACTAAATTCACATGTTCAAAAAATATTCCTTTACTATTTAACATCAAAGAAAAAGTAAAACGCTGCTCCACGGGAAAACGAGAAACATTAGACAGTAAGTTTACTCAATTATTCGATGTTTAATAACACAACTCTGTGTCACCGCAAAATTACAGCAACAAGCGGCCTGAAGACCTCTCTCTCTCTCTCTCTCTCTCTGTAACGCAATGACCTAACCTAACCCTGCCCACCAAGGCGAGGGAGGCACATGGGGCGCATTGTATTCCATTTCTGTTCAGATGCGAGTCTCAAATTGCCGTGAAATAACATGTAAATCAACCCGACCATCCCACACACACTTCCCCGCTACACCGCCAGATAAGTAAAGGTGAACAGGGCCTTTCATCACGTTAACGGTGGCGAGGAAGTGTGGGCGGCAGGTGCGGAGGAAGTGTTAAGCCGGGTAGGAAAGTAGAGGTGGATAAGGTGAGGATGTAAAGAGTGTGGTTGAAGAGGTAGATGCCGAAGAAATGTTAAGCACGGTAAGTATAGAGGTGGATGAGGCGAGGATGTGAAAAGTGTGGTTGCGGATGTAGTTGCCGAAGAGGTGGTAAGCTCGGCAGGTGTAGGTGGATAAGGCGAGGATGTAAAGGGTGTGGTTGCAGAGGGGGTCGCCGAAGAAGTGTTTAGTTCGACAGGTAGAGGTGGATGAGGAGAGGATAAAAGGTGTGGTTGCGGAGGTAGATGCAGAAATGGTAACCCGGGAGGTGTAGGTGGATGAGATGTGACTGGAAAACGTGTGGGTGTGGAAGTAATGTGTAGGTGGTGTATATATGCATGAGTAATTGCTGCAGAACGTGTTAACATTATCTTAGCGCTGTGTGGGAATGCAAGGATGACTGTGGTGAAGGTTATGCCTGTATAGTGCATGAATAGTGGAAGGAGGAAGTAGGTGTGGGAGAGACTATAAATAAAAATGTCGGTTCCACCAGACCTGGCGGGCCTAAGCCTTTAAGGGAAGACTCGCGGACTTGGCATCATTGCTTGGGTGACGGTACTACTCGCTCATTGGCCAATTGTTAACTTTTTCCAACGCGCATAAAATTGACTTTGTACTCCTACCAAAACCCTTATTGAGCAGTAAGGTAACAGACTGCACCGATAAAAGCTAATACAATAATATCTTCATTGATAAGTATCTGCCTTTTGAACTTTATAAATAAATCTGAAACGACATTCATAACAAAACTAAGTCAGAACTGCCCGCAAACAGACAATATCCAGCGACTGAAGAGACTGTTGGGGTTAGACTTTTTTTAATACTTTTTACTACTACAAAGTGCTAGGCTACAATCTGCACAATGTCATTCGTTAATTAACTCACTTATTGTAAGATTTCTTGGTATATTTTTAGACCTGGCTTAGTCATAATGTGTAGTGATGCTACGTAGTCATAACATAAACATTGGCCTAGGGCAAGAACCTTCCAATTTCTTTCATCGTCCAATCATTATTCCTGAAAAATGTTTCTAATATTTGTGGGTAATAAACTAATAAATAGCCATAAGGATGAGCGATTATAAGAATAACTATATTTATATACCAATAGTGTTGATTTAAAAGGTAGCGGAGAGCGAGAGATAGCAGGCTATGTCATGGCAAACGAAACTGCCGCAGCTTAGATCTAGTAAACAACAGCCAGTGAGCGGCGCAGACACCATCACTCAAGCAATGATGCCAACCCCGCGAGTCCACCCCTGAAGGAAAATCTCCGCCAGCTCTCGTGGAACAACTACAGTGTGGGTTTGTGGAGAATTTACGCGCTACTGATGAAATGAGTTAACAGAGTCTTTGCGTTGTTAGAGGGAGGGAACGAATGATGAGAAAGAAATTGTTAACTGAGAAAGGCAAAGCTGGTTGGGGAGGAGGCGTTGAGGCGATTACGATGAATTTAAGGACGTTTTTCGTGCTGCTGAGGGAATGCGTTAATATAATCAGTGCACTGTTAGGAAAAAGGAGCGAGTGAAGAGAACATAATGTGAAGGAACTGAGAAAGGTAAAGGTAAGGGTCACTGTGGATGGATACAGAGCTTTGAGGCGTTTGAAACAAGAAAATGCTGGTGACAGAATATTTGAGTTCTTAGGGAAACTGTGAGTGATAAGAAAAGAGTTTTGAGTGTTCAGGAAGGTTAGCAGGGGTACATGGAAGGGCTAATAGGATGCACACCCTCTAAAAACAAGGTAAGGGTTGTAAGGGAAAGTTTTAATAGGATGTTTACGTAATCATGAGATGGTGAATAAGTGCGAACAGGATCACAGAAAGTGGGTGAATAGCAATGATGTAGCGGCAAGCTCATACGCTGTTTAGGAGAATTACAGTGACGTTTGGGTCTTCATGCAGTAGAAAGGTGTGGAGTAAGAGAGGGAGTTGTAAGAAGGCTATTGGAAGAGATGGAGTCATAGGGGATGATAGTAACTCCACTCCCACACCATCATAAATGTCTTAGCTGCTCACGGTCTGCTGAACTTATATAAACCTCAAAGACATTACTGAAAGCTCTGTGTGTGTGTTTGTGTGTGAGAGAGAGAGAGAGAGAGAGAGAGAGAGAGAGAGAGAGAGAGAGAGAGAGAGAGAGAGAGAGAGAGAGAGAGAGAGAGAGAGAGAGAGAGAGAGAGAGAGAGAGAGAGAGAGAGAGAGAGAGAGAGAGAGAGAGAGAGAGAGAGAGAGAGAGACACACACACACACACACACACACACACACACACACACACACACACACAGGAAGAATAAATCAAGCCTCACATTCTCCAATCCTGCATATATTCATTCCCTCAGAGTTTCAACGCTCCACTTCGCAGCTTACGGATGGATCCCTTCCCGCCAGGAGACAGCAACCGCGCGCCGCCTCGCTCTATCTGCTCATGAGTCCCCGGGGCTGGGGGGGAGGGGGGGGGGGAGTACCGGCCGCATCCTGGCTCCTCACAAAGTTATAATACCGCAACCAACTCATTACAAACTTTACGACTCGGTTGCAAGCGGGTAGTGTTGTCATTAAAATATTCACAGCGGCAATTAACCCTAAAGAGATTTTCATGAGGGAGCAAAACTAGATGGTGTAAAGTGCTGGAAAAGGAAGAGGATTTCTGGACTAGCCGCACGGTGCTGCCTGGCTGGTAAAATTGTGTGAAACTCGGTAATAAATAGAAATATTACAGCTCTTCAGTATTCCACTACTACTTCAAAATACAGTTTTCCAGAGTACGTAAATTTTGCATGCATTGCCATTAATTATACAGTTAGTTAGGCACGAAAGCAATGTTGGTACATATATGGGATGCTAAAACATTTACCCATTCCGGTAAGCGACAAAATAGAGAAAACCTGAGTCGCCTTATAGAAAAAGAGTGATGGGAGATAATACAAAAATAGGGCTGAAAAAGAAAGAAAATCTTCGTTTGAGAAACAAAGGACAGAGAGGAAAGGAGAAAGACGAAATGAAAGAGACGAACCCGCTAATTGATAAAGTAAAAGATTGTGTATTTGAAAAGAAGAGGAGGATATTGGAAACTGTACAAGAGTGGTAGTGGTGGTGGTGGTGATGGTGTCACCACAAACTCCATAACCACCATCACTATCACCACCCACACCACCACCACCACTATCACCACCCACACCACCACCAACACCAGACACCCCTAAACACACACACCAAACACACCACCACCACACCCACACACCCCACCACACACACCAAACACACCATGTACACCACCACACACACACACGCCACCACACACACTCAACACACACCCAACACACCACCACCCACACACCACTACACACACCACCACCACAACCACCACCACCATACACCACAACACACACACACACACACACACCACCACCAGACACGCCACCAAAGACACCACCACCGCTCCCAATACACCACCACCATTCATAAACAATTTTCAATATTCTTGTCTTATATTAAATACACAATTTTAATTCATCAGTCAACAGTGTCGTTTTTCTTTTATTTCGTTTTATCCTATCCCCTTTGTCCTTTGTTTCTGATGCGCATTTTTTTCCACTCCAGCTTTTTATCTCCTTTCACTCTCTCTCTTTTCCCTCTCCTTGATATTTTGTCCGGCTATTCTCCCTCTGTGATCATTTAATGGATATCAATAAGTAAATTTCATCCGTTTCTTTTATAATTTAAAGTGGCTTCATCCATTGCTGGATAATATCAAATACAATGATCTCTTATATGTTCCTGACAATAATATGTAAACAGACGTATGGTAAGAAACAGGAGGACGATAGATAGGAGAAAAATGGGAAGGTAAAGGGAAAACTAATATGGAAGATGAAGGAGGTATAGTAGAGCATGTGTGAGGAAAACTGAGGAGGAAGATTAAGGCAAGCCAGGAATGTACAGGAAATACCGAGCATAATCGAGTGGGGCCGCGAGTGATGATGCCAGAACTCCATATTATTATTATTATTATTATTATTATTATTATTATTATTATTATTATTATTATTATTATTATTATTATTATTATTATTATTATTATTATTGAAATCCATGAAAATGCATCAATAGGAAATAAAAAATTGACATAGACCCGATTAGAGCCCCCTCGGTGAGCATACATGGATGTGAATAATAAGACTGACAGTGAAGACAGTGAAGAATACGAAGATTGAAAAAGAGGGGAAGGGGCGAAAACGATGCCTGAACAGTTAACAGGTCGTTGTTGACTTTAGCTTTAAGATTAGCAATGTGCAATGTTAACAGGAGAAACGAACTCATCTGGAAGTACATTCCATATTTTAACTAAACTGGGAATAAATGAACGGGAAAATTGGTTAGTTGCGCAAAAAAATGTTTGAAGAGCACGCTCACTGAATTGTAAACAATGGCGTGTACGGGGAATATGCTGTTGTGTATATATACCTCCACCCCGACAGGTACTTCCACCCACCCCAGCTCCCCCCTCAGCCTCCATAGTCTCTACCCCCTGCCCCCACTGGATCCCTCCCTCCTCTTGGTGCGCCCTTCAAGTGCTCTAACACAAAGCGAGTCTTATCCCC
The DNA here is from genome assembly GCF_024679095.1 of Eriocheir sinensis. Lineage (NCBI taxonomy): Eukaryota > Metazoa > Arthropoda > Malacostraca > Decapoda > Varunidae > Eriocheir > Eriocheir sinensis. The sequence goes on along the minus strand of NC_066523.1, from coordinate 9,560,341 downwards.
CGGAAGGATTAGTCGCCAGTTCTTCCCCCACCCCTGGGGGCAAGTGTAAGTCTTTAAACGTCGAGTGGAAAAACACTAGTGTGTAACCATATTACTGACAAGCCTTCCTCACGTCTCGAAACTGAACAGCCAGTCTGATGCGTGTGTGTGAGTTCACGAGTCTCCACCCACTGGGTGATGCTTAGGCTACTGTTCCGTAAGAATTGACTATATTTCTATGTTTCTTTAGGATGGAGGAAGGTACTGAGCAGAGGAGAAACGCGTTGTCTGTGGTTTACCTCACGTCTGACATTAAGTGGAGGTGGGCCGTCACCTCTGAGGGTGCGTGTGCGGCATGACACAGATCAATGGTGAGCGTGGCCACAGGAATACTGCAGCAAGCAAATGCGTCAGTGTGTGTGTGTGTGTGTGTGTGTGTGTGTGTGTGTGTGTGTGTGTGTGTGTGTTCGTACTTGCGTGCGTGTGTGCTTGCGTGTGTGTGACTACACACACACACACACACACACACACACACACACACACACACACACACACACACACACGCACGCACGTTGCTGTGGTAAGCCACTAATTTTTCCTCCTTGTATATTCTCGGTGCATTTCCGCGTCCTTCATCGTGTTGCCGCGCTGGGAAACGCCCTCCCCGGGGAGCACGTCGAGGCCTGACGAAGGATAACCTCATTATCAACTTCCCAGTGGGAGTGGCGGGGGTGGGGAGGAAGAAGAAGGCTGAGCAGCTAATTACCTTGAACGCAGCGCCCGGCCCCTTGTTTACCCACGAGCTTTAGGAACCGCCGCCCTTCGCCGCCACCTCGCCGCCAGCAGAAGAAAGGCACAGAGGAAGAAGGTGTTAAACAAGAGGCTTGGCATACCTGATGAGGCATGCGCCTAAACTGCTGCTGTAAACATTTTCCTAACAATAATTCTTAAAAATAGACATAATTGCAACTTGAAAGTACAATCTCCCCAATAACTAAGCGAACATCTTAACGAAGAAACATGTATCGTAGACTTAATAATATGTATACGATAACAACATACTCCTCTGTGTACACATTACACACCTACACTTACACACAGAAAAGAGGTAGATTGGCAGAACTCACAACACAACGACACACAACGAAAGAAAAAGTTGGAAAGTTTCGTTTAGTCGGCGCAACATCTGTGGTCATATGCCGGAGAGAGACAGAAGGGGAAGGAATTATAGAAGGAAACAGATCCCAGGAGACGGGACACAACCCCCGATTAATACCTGGTACCCATTCACTGCTGGGTGGACAGGGGCGTAAGGTATCGGACACACAACGAAAGAACAAGACAAGGCCGAGTGGTCAGCGTACGGACATTATGATCCGGACACCCTTATATATGCCCCACTGCTAACAGCTAACGACCTACAACCAACAACCCACATGCTATCCTGATGACCACTAATCAACCCTGACTTCAGCAAAATTCTGTCAAGAGGATCAAAAGCCGTAGATGAAGAGCCAAACATGAGATAACACTATACTATGAAAAAAAAAAAATCCGCGCCACTAACGGGTTGCGCCACCTGGCCCCTTCGCGAGAAAAAATGTTTACGGCGTTCAGAACCACAAATAAAAAATACCGGAAGTTGAAAAATACCAGTGTTTTCTTCCATAAATTATTTTATATTTTAAACATAACTATCTTTAAAAAAGGTGCATGAAGTTATGAAGAGGAAAACACGTGAAGGACTAGAGGTTAAAAATAACAAGATGCCACGGTAAGTAACAGGGTGGTGGTGGTGGTGGTGGTGAAGGTAGTGGTGGAAGTGGTGGTGGTGGTGGTGGTGGTGGTGGTGGTGGAAGTGATAGTGGTGGTGGTGGTGGTGAGGGATGAAAATGAAAGTGATACAAATTCCACTGCAGGGGAAAACCACTGAAGGTGAAGGTGAAAATGACGGTCGTAAAATGACAACCGGCCTGTCGCCACCACCTGCCCGGGGCCTGTCACCAGCAGCGGCGGAACGAAGAAGAGAGAAGGGGGGGAGGAGGAGGAGGAGGAGGAGGAGCAGGAGGAGCAGGAGGAAGAGAAGGAAGACAAGGAGGAGGAGGAGGAGGAGGGCAAAACGAGGAATAAGAAAAGAAAGGAAACAAAAATTCCAATATTCCGCTAATGAGGAGAAAAAGCTTATGAGGTTTGTGGAAAGAAGTTGTTTGCTTGACTGATGTATCGTGACAAACACATGCAGGAAACTAAAGGTGTTTCTGGGGCTGACTGACTGACTGACTGACTGACTGACTAACTGACGGACGGACTGACTGAATGACTGACTGACATTTGATTGACATACCCAATATACACAAATAGACAAATATAAAACAAAAGATAAAGAAAAAGAAAGAAAAGAAGATAGATAGATAGATAGATAGATAGATAGAGATAGATGGACAGGCTGAAAAATAAATGGATAGATAGATAGATAGATAGATAGATAGAGAAAAGGAGGAGTAGAAAATTAAAGAAAAAAAGAAAGAGATGAGAATAGAAAGAAGAAAGAATACGAACACTAAAAAGAAATATGAAAAGTAAATAGAAAAACAAATAAACATAAAAGACACACACAGTTCTCTCTTTTTTTTTTCTTTGACAAAGCTGCCAACGCTGATTGAATCTTCTTGGAATAAGGATAAAGAATTTCTAATTTGCATTAACTTCCTCGACATTGCTGACGCCTCGTGCCCCGCAAGCCTCCCGCTCCACTCCCCCGCCCCTCAGGCAAGAAGTGGCGTCTCTTGGATCCTTCACTGTAATGCTTCTGTAAGACCAGAAGGACCGGACGGGGTGAGGGAGAGCGAGACGAATGAGACAATAACAATAACAACAGCAAAAAACAACAATAACAACAACAGTGAATAAAACTACTAATGTATTGACTAGGACTACTACTACTACTACTGGTACTACTAATACTAATAATAATACTTCTGCTGCTACTACTACTACTACTACTACTACTACTACTACTATAAACACTACTACCTAATAATAATAATAATAATAATAATAATAATAATAATAATAATAATAATAATAATAATAATAATAATAATAATAATAATAATAATAATAATAATAATAATAATAATAATAATAATAATAATAATGATAAAAATAATAAATAATAAATAATAATAATAATAATAGTAGAGCACCATCAAGAAACCTCATCATGACCACAACAACACCCACTTTTCCCTTCCTAAGATCTTAGTCACCGTGGACGCAACAACAGTCATAACAAGAACAACTTCCAACGCACAATAGACACTCCTAACGGTTTCACGCACGCGTCCTTCCTCGTCCCTGCCATGCTCCTCTTGCACCGCCTCATCATAACGACATTACCTCGCGCTTCAAAAACTCTGCTGCGCCTTACGTATGCAGGTTCCACTAAGGACAAGATGAGGTACGAGCGGAGTGAGTAAAATATGGTAGTCTGTAATATAGTGATGTATTCGGGGGTAATGAAGGTGAACAGGGACTCCTCGTTGTATTCCTCTTCCTATCACATCTTGACACACCTGACCACACAGAAAATGGGACATAACAGTTTCCGGAAGAGACCCGACAGGCACGTCACCAATTATACGTCGTAGCTCCCCTGACCGTACCTCCTCCTCCTCCTCCTCCTCCTCCTAACAACACAAACTCGACTAACATTGTTTGCTTCTCGTTTACCTCGACTTCCTGGACAGGCGGATAGATGGACGGACAAGTTTTAAACGACGTCTGTGGACCGTGTTCTGTTTTGCCCACTCAATTAAAGCCAACGTGCATAGTTTTTTCGTGTGTGCGTTTTTTTTTTTTTTTTTTTTTTTGCTGTATTATTATTTTCCAAACCTAACATTAGCTAAAAACTGACAGTTTTTTTTTTATTTATTTATTTGTGATGAAAAGAAATTATGCTCCACTGATCTCACCGCACTGCACGACTTTAAAACAAAAGGCAACAGGAAAACCCAGCACCGGAAAGCAACAGGCGCACAGTCAATTCTGCACCATAGCGGAGGGAAGCGATGTTTCTATTTTGTCAGTTTTGAAAGAGACAGACGAGGCTGAGGGATGAGAGGCGGAGGGGACGTGAACGCAACACCACGCCGACACAGCTATAATAAAAAGACCAACGAGGTCAATTTTGCACCCGAAAGAGAACGACTGTATATTTTGTCCGTTATGGCACTTTTGGACGGCTGCGATATGACTTGGGGGATGTGGTGTGAACGAACAAATAGGACCACGATGACAAGACTACAACAGGTGTGCACGGTCAATAATTCAGTACAGGAGTGAAGGGAGACATTGTTTTTGTTTATCCCTTTTCGAAGACATGAACGAAGGTAATAAATGAAAAGGAAAGGGGTGACGAAATTACGGGTATATTTACTTAGCAGTATAACTATTAAACTAGAACACACTGAACAGCGAAAAACGAATTGCATGCATGGGGATGAAGATATGTGTTGAACCGGGGATGAGAAAAAAAGAGGTCATCAAAAGAACTTCTCGTTATCTGCAGCACGGAGAGGGATCACGCTCGCTGGGGTGGCTGTGCATGCAGAAACTGGTTACGTGTTATCTCCCTTTCCTTCTGTTTCCCATTCAAAAGTTTCACCTCTTTGACCACCGCCCTGTTGTTTTCAAGTTCTCGCTCATTCCTCCGTACATTCACCTTCTCTCTCTCTCTCTCTCTCTCTCAACACACACACACACACACACACACACACACACGCCATATATTTTACGCACCAATCCAAACCAAATCAGTAATTCCACCTCACACACACACAATCACACACACACACACACACACACACACACACACACACCATATATTTTACGCATCAAACCAAACCAAATCAGTAATTCCATCTCGAAAAACCTGCAACATTTCCATATCACAGAGGAAACCTACTCGAGCTGAATCAGTAACAAAAATAAAAATAAACCCTTTTGATGCTATCCCATTATTAGCCTGACGAGAGAACATGCCAGGCCGAAGGGAACCAAAAATATCACGCTTTAAATATTTCTCCCCTACAGGATATCCGGGTAATGGACCTCGCCTCTCCAATCAGACGACGAGAGGGATATAATCAAGGTAAGAGGAAAGGCAGACCAGCTACATCAACTCCATGAGCAAAAATGAAAGACATCTGCCTCCCCTACCAGAGAATCCTTATCCGTGTGTCTTGTGGGAATGGAGAGTGGAAAAGAGAAGAGAGAGATGATGATAATAGAAGGGAAGGGAAGGGAAGGAAAGGGAAGGGCGAGTAAGGGAAGGGAAGGGCGAGTAAGGGAAGGGAAGGGCGAGTAAGGGAAGGGAAGGGAAGGGAAGGGAAGGGAAGGGAAGGGAAGGGAAGGGAAGGGAACGGAACGGAACGGAAGGGAACGGAACGGAAGGGAACGGAAGGGAAGGGAAGGGAAGGGAAAGGAAAGGAAAGGAAAGGAAAGGGAAGGAAAGGAAAGCGAAGACAATTAAATAAACTAGAAGGAGAAAACGGACGAGAAGTAAAGAATAAGAAGAATGGGAATAAGAAAATATGAGGAAGGAGAGAATAGAGGAAAGAAGAGGAGAGAACTGAACAACAGATAAGAGAAACTAAATGAGAACGAGGGTTAGGAAGATAATCAGATGAGTGAGGTGAAAGTGCTGGGAGAATATAAAAGAAGAATAGAAGATTATAGGGGTAGAAAGAGGAGCAGAGTAAGGGAAACAGAAGCAGCAAATAAGCCCACGGAGAGAGAGGATCACAAGGGGTAAGCACGTTGAAGAGAGGTATGAGAGAAAGGGAAAAGAAAGAGTGGGAGGGGAGGGGGAAGAGAGCCAGGATAAAGAAGAAAAGCAGGCGCAGAGGATCATGGGATTGAGACAGGAAGATAAACAGTTTACGAGGAAGGGAAGGAGAAGAAAAGACTGGATGAGGCAAGGGAAGGGAAGGGAAGAGAGATGAGAGAAAACAAGTGCTAAAAGTGTTGTAAGAGATGCTGGTGGAGGCGAAGGACAGGTAAGGAACGTGAATCAAACGGAAAATAGAAGTAGGTGTGTCAGGTGAGAAAAAGAATAATAGAGGATAGAGAGGATGAGGTTTATGAGAGAATAGAGGGAATATGTGGGATATGCAAAGTAGGTGAATACTGGGAAAAAAAAAAAAAGAGTAGGTGTATCACGTGACAAATAAAAATAGATGTGTTAGGTGAGAAAAAATATAAATAAAGCATAGAGAGGTGGAGGTTTATGAGAGAATAGGTGCAATATGTGGAAGAGGTACAGTAGATGAATCCTTGAAAAAAAAGTAGGGATATCATATGGCATGAATAAATAGGAGGTAAAAGATAAAAGATAGACTGAAGTGGAAGAAAAGTAAGGCAGGTGAATCAGGGAGGAGGGTTACGTGCAGTGGATGAGATAAAGAAGAAAAAAAGGGAGAGAGTTGAAGTTGATGCCCGACAAATGTGAAGAGGCGAGACGAGGGTGTGTGAGAGCAGGTGAGGCAACAAAAACAGGTGTGTGAGGGAGGAGCAAACACACCTACACGCAACACTAAGACCCTCAGCACCTCAACGACTCTCTTTCTCTTTCTCCCTTATTCTCTCCCTTGCCCTCTCCCTCTCACTCTCTTCCTTCATCTCTCCCTCTTTCTCCACCACTCCTCTCCTCTCCTCTCCTCTCCTCCACCTCTCCCTCTCATCCCCCCCCCACGACGCATCCACCATGAACTAACTAACTGGGTAGGTAATCACAATCTCGTAATTATGTCGGGTAATAGCAGTCCTTCCAGCGTACATGATGAGGCTGCCTACACTGCATCACCCGCAGGCTCATCAGGGCCGCAAAATACTGCCACACTTTTTCCTGCGGCCCAGTACACGCCACGCCTCGGCACCTTTAAGAGCTGAGGCGCCGCGACTACGACCCTTTTATCACTTATGTAGACGGACACGGATGGATAGGAAAGAAAGAAGTACATATTAGGACAAACAGAAGTAGAAAGACCAAGAGGTACACTAGGAATTTATCATTAATGCAGATGGACATGGGTGGAGAAGAGAGAAAGGAGTGGACGTTAGGACAAAGACCAAGTAAAAAGACCGAGAGGCACGCGAAGAATTTATCATTTATGGAGATGTACACACGAGTAAGAAGGGAAGGAGTGCACCACGACAAACACCAGCCAGGTAAGTACACAGTCAAAAATGAAACAGAAAATTTAAAGCAGACAGGTCATTGGGTTTCCTGTACATAATCCGAGATACGATTCTCATTCTCACCTGTAACAACGTAGGTTATAAAAAGCAGATATTATTGATCATTAACTCAGCCATAGATACGTGACCAGATGAACACCAATAAAATACCATGGCCACAGAGGGTTACACAATCTCCTATCAATCCTAATAGGTAATAAGCAAAACAGGTAAGCAAACATAATTATTGCAGTGCTGAATTAATGTAAGTCAGGTGTGTATTGTTGTATAGGAGTATTCAAATGAGCACCACTAAATAATCATGTTTACGATGAGGGGAAGGGAAGGGAAGGGAAGAGAAGGGATGGGAAGGGAAGGGAAGGAAAGGGAAGGGAAGGGAAGGGAAGGGAAGGGAAGGGAAGGGAAGGGAAGGGAAGGGAAGGGAAGGGAAAGGAATGGAAGGGAAGGGAAGGGAAGGAAGGAAGGGAAGGGAAGGGAAGGGAAGGGAAGGGAAGGGAAGGGAGGGGAAGAGAATGGAAAGGGAAAGGAATAGAAGAAAAGAGAAGGGAAAGGGGGGAGGTCTGGAGGGAAAAACTTAAAACACGGAAACATAAACAAGTAGCAAAAAAATGACAGACAAACATATACACAGTAAATTCCGGATTTAGGCCATTCAACTTGAGTACCAACTGGAGGGAGGGGACCACTTAATACACGTAAACCTAAACAGATAACAACAAAAAAAATAAAACAGACCCACACACACATATACATAATAAGTACAGAATTTAGATCGTTCAGCTCGAGTACTACGTCTGCAGAGGGAATGTTAATCAACGCAAGAGCTGCCCCGGGATTGGGATAGTTCGAATAAAGTTAGGCTGAAGTAGACGTTTGAAGTGTAATGGCGCAGACTCCTATCATGTTAAGTGCACGGGGGGCGGGGAATTGAAATGGACTGTAGGATGTGTGCCAATATGCATCAGCTTGAAATATATGGAGGGTCGGATGGCCGAGTGAGAGGCACGTGAAACTAGGGCCTCGAATTTACGGATATGGGGGGGGGGGAGAGAGAGAGAGAGAGAGAGAGAGAGAGAGAGAGAGAGAGAGAGAGAGAGAGAGAGAGAGAGAGAGAGAGAGAGAGAGAGAGAGAGAGAGAGAATGAAAATGAAAATGAAACAGTTAATCATAAAATAAACAAGAAAATAAAACATAAACCGTCAAAACTTAAACAGGACGGACATAAGTAGAACGAAACGCCTCACCCTTCACCCGCTCGCGACAGACGACGAAAAAAAATAAAAACATGGCGCAAAATGAGAGAAGTGTCGTGACTTTATGCCGCGCTACTTGTTCGTTCCCTCCCCGCCCTGACCTAACCGGTAACTCTCACCATCACCACCACCACCACCACCAACCATAAGCAACGCCTTCACTTCTGACACCAGCGCTGCCGACGAACATTACCTCATTCTTTTTAACCTTTTCTCTTCTTTTCTCCACTACAACTCACGTCACTTAACCATAAATAATTTAGTAAAGGTAATAAATCAATGTGAAATCAAATATATTCTGAACTAACCCTTCCCCCTCCATCTTGTGAATAATTACACGCTTACACACACCCTTATCTCCCTAGAAACACATATACACAGGTACCATATTCCTTCCTCATTTCGCACGTGACCTCACCATTACAACGAGACATGGGAGAGAAATCCTTCACCGGTTCTTCTATCTACCATAAACCGGAGGCGCCGCAGCACTGCACCCTGACCTGGTCAACCTCCCTCTCGACGGCCCCCGCCCCCCGCCGCTACCACCCCCGCATACTCATTTTCCGCCCCCCATCACTCCGCCCCCCACCTTTAGTAGTCTGCCCGCCTAAACCTGCCCTCACCTTCCCTCGCCTCGCCCTGCCTCAGAGGTCATTCATCCCTGACCTAGATTTGGCCCCTGCATACATACATACACCTTCATACACACATACACACACCTCCATACATACAAATACACCTCCATACACACATACACCTACATACACACATACACCTGCATAACTTACACACATGCACCTACATAAACACATACACCTGCATAACCTACACACATACACCTGCATAACCTACACACATACACCTACATAAACACATACTCCTGCATACACACATACACTTCCATACAAAAATACATCTGCATACACACATACACCTCCATACACATACGCCTGCATACAAACATACACTTCCATACACACAAAAATCTGGATACACACATACATATGCAAACACACACACACACACACACACACACACACACACACACACACACACACACACACACACACACACACACACACACACACCGCTCTACCCGCCCTCCCCACACACACATAAAGAAAGCCCTCTCAAAAGTGTTCCCGTCTGGCAACACACCTGTGCAGATCAATACAGGTGCGCGCAAATTCTTAATCAGTCTCATAAACCTGCAGACAAAATCAGCGCGAGAAATTTCCCGCGCCATCGCCCGTCACCGTTAATTTTACTTTTACTTTCACGTACCTGAGGCCCAATTGCTGGCTCTCTATGACGTCATCAATTACGAGCCAATGAGAGCACGGGAGAATACCCACGAATAGAAGGAGGGGAGAAGGAGGGGAAGCGAGGCGAGGGGAAGGAAAGGGAACGAAGGAAAGAGAAGGTAAGGGAAGGAACGAGAAGGAGAGGCAAGCGGGCGTGGGGAAGGAAAGGAAACGGGAGAAAGAAAAAGGAAGGGAAGATTAAAGAAGGGTAGGGAAGGGAAATAACGTGAGAAAGAGAAATGAGTGGGAGGGAAGGATAAGGGAGAGGAGAGGAAGGGAAAGGAATAGAACAAAATAGAAGGGAAGGAAAGAGAAAGGAAGGGAAGGGAAAGGAAGGGAAGGGAAGGGAAGGGAAGGGAAGGGAAGGGAAAGGAAGGGAAAGGAAGGGAAGGGAAGGGAAGGAAAGGAAAGGAAAGGGAAGGGAAGGGAAGGAAAGGGGAGGGAAAGGAAAGGAGAGGAAGGGAAGAAAATGAAAGGAAGAAAACAGAATGGAGGAGAAGGGAAGGTAAAGAAAAGAAGGGAAATGAAGAGAAGAGAAAGGAAACAAAGGGAAGGAAAATTAAGGGAATGGTAATAAAAGTAAGAAAAATGAAGGGGAGAGAAGGAGCAGAAAGGAAAGGTAAGCGAAGGAAAATGAAGAGAAGGAAGGAGATGAAAAAGAAAGATGGAACGGGAAAGGAGGGGAGCGGAACGGAAAAGAAGGGAAAGGAAGGAAGGAGGATGCCTTTGAAGGGAAGGGGTTGGGGAATGGAATGTGGTTGAGTATCATTTGTCTTTGTGGAGGGAAAGGTTGATTGGACCGGGTCATTGGGTTGGCGGAACGACGACCAAAATTGAACCTTAAAGAGGAAGTGAGGTGAGAGGGGCGGGCAGGATGCAAGGCGGAAAGAAAAGAGAGAGCTGGGGAGAGGGGGAAAAGAGGGAAAAAGTAGGTCGAGGAGAGAGTGTTATCGAGGATGGAGACGAGGAAACAGGAGTAAAAAATGGAACTGGATAAAAACACGCTGAAAGTTGAGGGGCGAAAGAAAGGAAGAAAGAAAGGGAGGTAGGAACGAAGGAGGTAACGGAAATGGATACGTAAGAAAAATAGAGAGAACAAAAAGCTAGGCTGCCGATAGAGGAACGTTAAAGCGAAACAGAAAGAGGTGAGGGAGACGATAGAGGAAAAGTTAATGCACAGCCGAGAAAGTAGGATTAAAAGGAGAACAAAGAAACGGAGGAAAAGGCGGAGGAGAAACAGGAGGATGACGAAGGAGATGAAGGGAATAAAGAATAAAGATAAAGGCCATGGAAGAGCAATGACGATGAGACGAAGTTTGAATAAAATAAAGAAAAGGGATTTAGATAAGAAAGGTGGAACAGAAGAGAGAGAGAGAGAGAGAGAGAGAGAGAGAGAGAGAGAGAGAGAGAGAGAGAGAGAGAGAGAGAGAGAGAGAGAGAGAGAGAGAGAGAGAGAGAGAGAGAGAGAGAGAGAGAGAGAGAGAGAGAGAGAGAGAGAGAGAGAGAGAGAGAGGGGTTATAACAATTTTATGCCCATTGCATTGATTTCCATTCCGCAAACTGTGCTTATTATTGAAATATTGAAGCACACACACACACACACACACACACACACACACACACACACACACACACAGACATTACACAAACAAGGACGTAGTACTATAGTAAAACATATACATTTTCCTCTTCTAAAAATACTAATGAACATACTTATATAATTACGTATGACGCATTTCAAGTAACTGCCTATAACTTACCTATTTAGCTTTCATATTTACTGCCAATTGGTGGTGTATGTACATAAGTAACCAAAACTGAATCAAAGAGAACAAGAAAGAACAAATTGATGCAAAGTCCTCCCAATGACAGTTTTAATCCTTAGCAAGTGCCATTCAGAGCTAACATCAAAGTGGCGCTGCTGAAAATTGGAAATACACGCGACATTCCATTAAGTCTAATTTCACGGCAGGATAATAGAGAGCAAAAAAGAGGCCATCAGACAAGGGCAGCACTTCATCCCTGACACACGCGGCTGCTGGTCACTGCCGGGGCGGACGAGGTATTTTGGTAATTGATACCGGGGGTCGCCGCTCCCCGGGGACGAGGGCCGCACAGACTTCAACTAAAAACGGTTGCAACGCACGCCACCACGCAGCGCAGCATCGGGTGCGTGTAAAACCGAGGAACAAAATGAAACGTGATATCACTGAGAGCTACACATGCCGTAAATAAAACTGCCTCAACACCACAACAACGTAAGTCGGCAACACAGAAATATGTGAACTAAAAATTTAATGTTTGAGTAAAAATTCTTCTGTACTGGCAGCAAAACTTTCGTAATAGTCATACAGCAGCGCGGAGCTACAATTCCGAATCGTTTGTTACAGGAAATGACAAAAGAAATAACTGAGGGTATAAACAAAACTTTCAACAGTACTGAAAAATAAAGGTAGGTACATCAGATATTCTACCCTAAAGCGTTCTAGACTTTGGAGTCCACAATATGCAACATTTGATACGAGGAAAAAACAAGGAAATAAAATCAAACGCAACGTGTGGGCGGTCATTCCCTTTGAACTAGGCAAAGAATTAAACATAAACGCATCGCAGCGACGAGGTGCACCACAAACCTGCGACATTTGCTATAAAGAAAGGCGAGGAATATAGAAGTCAAACGTTCGAGCAGTAATTCCCTTGTATCTACAGGATGGCTACATATAAACATGTCGCGAGGCTTCGACATTAGTTCAAAGAAAAACAAAAAAAACAAAAAATAAATGTGGAAACAGTAGTCTACTTGTTTAATGGCAAAAATATAACTGAAAAAGCCTGGAAGTAGTAAATTCCTTGTAGCTTTTTGTTTTAATAAAAGAGGCAATTCAATGGGAAAAGTGTAACAGAGGACAGTCAAGGGCAAAACAGAGAACAAGAGGAGTTTCAAATAAGTCAGATTTGGTTAGTGAGCTGACTATCCTCGTAACACTTTCCTCGTGAAAGCGTTCAATTATTAAGAAGGTGGAAATATAGACAAATGAAGGCTGTTTCAGAGTTTACCAGCGAAAGAGATGAAAGAATAAAGATGCTGATTAACTCTTGCATTAGCGATTTGGGTAGTACAGAGGTGAGCTGGAGTGTGCAGTGAGGCCGTGGGACGGGTTTACAAGTTCAGAAGAGCAGCTAGCATGAACCTGTCGATAAAATATTTTCCACGTGCTTACCTAACGCAATAGATAAACACAATAAATAAACATGCTTACCTTACAAAATAGGTAAACGCATCGAGTAAACGAAGTGCTACAACTTTGCACTATCTGGTACGCGGGAGGACGTAAAATAAATATCAAAGGTATGACCAATGATTCTCGAGTACCTACAATAGAAACAAAAGGGAGAAAGCGATAACCTGGAGGAGGGAAGGTGAAGGGAGGGGGCTGGATGGAAAGGAGGGAGCGAAGAGGAGGGGGATGGAGGGAGAGGACGCAACACACACGACCGGCCGGAAATCCATCTCCTCCCCACAATGGATTCAATAATATCACTTTCTCGTCGCGACCCTCCGCCTCCACAACGCCTCCGCCCCCCCCGTGGCCCTTGCCTCCAGGATATAAAGACCTTCACTGATCGAGCGAAGCATCAATGCTGTCTCACGTTACGAGGGGGAGAAGTGGCAAGGAGCAGCAGTTGGGTATCAGGTGTTTCTCTGTTTCCGTAAAGAATGGGAAAACCAATGACCTGATACGCGATACAACTTCCGCACTTGAGACGAGGCAAGGCTAGGGAGGGAGGGAGAGGGAGAGAGAGTTCAATTGTCTCTTATTGCGTCTCTTTTCAATTCTTTTCAATGGTGTCTGAAGAGTTATTTCTATGTGTTTTCCAGCCAGCGATCACTTACACACCGCCACTCCCCTTCTCTATTCATCCCCTTCGCATTTTTCTATCCTTTCTTGACTGTCCTTTACTGCGTCTCTACTAATTTTTCTTCAACGGTCTTAAAGGAGTTTGTTTGAAGTGTGTTTTAAACTTACAGTCCACCGCTCCCCTTCATATTCCTCTTCTTTGCCTTTTTTTCTGTTCTATCTTAATTAATGTTGTCTTAATTCCTGTCTTTTTCAATGATGTTCGTTGGAGTTATTTCGACATGTATTTTCAAGCCAGTGATCACTTATATTCCTGAACTCTCCCATTCACCCTACCATTGCTCTTTTTGATGCATCTTATTCCATTTTATTTCAATAATGTCGCAAAAATTATTTTGACGTTTGCGTATCTTCAAGACAAAGACCACTTACTTCCACTAGGTCACTCCTTTTAACCTTTTTAGCCCTTCATCTGCTCTCCTCAAAAGTCTCAAGTAATTGTTTCAGAGGTAAACTTTCATATGACTTGGTTTTCTTTCCCTGCCTTTAATGCAGCTGCTCTCTATTCCTTTCCCTCTCTTATCATTTTCGTGTTTCCGTCAATTTCCGTCCGTTCATCCCCTACGCCCTTCAAATGTCTAAATAATCATTCTTACACTTACCTTTATTCCCTTTGTTTTCTTTTTTTTTGTCTTTTTCCCCTTCTCTTATACACATTTTTTTTAATCCATAAGCATATCGAGGTGATTGTTATCTGTCCCCCTGCGTCACAATCCTTTCTATCTCTTCCCCTCTCTCCTCCCTCCTCTTTCCTTCCTTGTAACCTTTCACCTTCAGAATTTCAGGGTACGTGAAGATACATTACACTGTAATGCATCCTCACGTACCCTCCTGTAATAGTTACAGGAAACGAAACTTTTTGTTGTTATCCGTAGATTGATTTTGGATAAACTCTTGGGGAGCGGTGAATCAATTTTCACTAGGTCTTTCAGTCACTTCAATTTCCTGCGACCAGTTCTCATCTACGTCCCCTTTCTTTCCAACAGTTTTCAGCTTGTATTCTTCGTCCTCCTCCTCCTCCTCCTCCTCCTCCTCCTTCGCCTTTGCTGTCCTTCACCTTCCACTTTTGATTAGGTAGTTAGTGTAGCTTGTCACAAACAGCCTCGTAGGACCAGCAGGTCTGCTGTTGTTTGTCCTTCCTGTGTTCCTTTGTGTTCCTCCTCCCGGTATGCGGGTGAAGTGTTTTCACCTCAGGGAACTAGACGCCCCTGCTTTGCATAGTCTCAGGTAACCCTTGGACAAGGTGTAATACCTGATCTGTCTCCCGTGCCAGGGTCATGGTGAAGAATCTGGGCAGCAGCAGTGGTGGATTGGACTGCAGGCAGAGGATCTTTTTATGAGACAATGGCTGGAGTTCCAGGGTCCTAGTTAGCTGGACCGTGCCCTAGTTATTTAGGCCTGCGGTGTAGAGGAGTGTGGCGACCTCTACTCTAAAAACAAAGCCTCCCTGGGAACCAGTTGTCGGTGTGAGCTTACCGTCCTTCCACTCTAACGACGGAACTCCCATCCCTATTCTGCATAGCAGCTGATTCTTGTTCTTTTCTCCTGAAAGAGATGTCTTCTGTGGCCCTTTTGAGGTTGTACCTCCTGGCTTCTAGGTGGAGTTTCTGAGTTGTTGTTTTTTATACTCAATGAATATTTCAGCTTTTTGGTTTTTCTTGGAAGGGCGTCTGATACTCTCTAGAATTGGTGGAGAACACCTGGTGACAGGTGCCACTGGCCAGGCCTCGCAAAGGTCGCGGAGTCGTGTTAGACGATTCGGAAAGCGAGAACGAATTACTGGTTCCTCTCCTCCCTCGCCAGCTTTACTCTAAGTGACTACGCCGGCCCCGTTCTATGAGACAAAACTAAGAGGACAATAGCTGAAAAGCGCCGGGTTGTGAAAGTCTCTCTCGTGGCCGAGGCTCAGGACAAGCGAATGGTCTTTGAGGGGTTTTCAAGACCCTGTGGGAGCGAACTCCCAGTGTTGGAGGCATCAAACACAGCAGTATCTAATTTCCATGCACATTCTTTATCCAATTCATTACATGGTCACATTTTAAGTAATTTCGAGAGCGCTTTTGATATTTGCCCAAATTGTGAACCTGCATCTAGAGCAATGTGTACAGTTTTGGTCTCCCTATTACAGAGAAGACGTAGAAAAGTTAAGAAAGGGTTCAACGGAGAATAACAAAAATGATTTCTAGATTGAGAAATTTATTCAGGCTATCAAAACGAAGAATGTGAGGCAATCTAATAGAAGTGTTTAAAATGTTTAAAGGATTCAGTGATATTAATGCGGAAGATTACAATTGATAGATCAACTAGAACAAGAAGAAATAACAATTTCAAGATAAGTGGTAAAAGATTCTCGTCGCACGAAGCCAAACACTTCTTCTTCAATCGAGTCCTTAATGTTTGGAATTCTCTACCCTGTGATGTCGTTGATAGCACAACAGTTACAGCCTTCAAGAATAGATTAGAAAAGTATTTTGAATCCAACCAGCAACTAAGATATTACTCACTGTCTTAATAACGTTAAGTTCTTTCGAATACTGGTGTCGTTGTCCGTTTTTATCGCCCGGTTAGTGGTAGCAGTAATGGTAGTTCTTTCCTCATTCCTACACAATTTCCATGCGGTGTTTCCATGCTGCATGGTTCTTTTTTCTTTCCAGCCAGCTTTGGCTGGAGGGATGGGGGGGTGGGTGGGGAGGAGCCTTCACCTTTGCTGTCCTTCATCTTCCACCTATGAATAGATAGTTTTTTTTTTTTTTTTTTTGTGCCTATTGTGCGGTAGGCATCCAGTGGGGGGGGGGGATGGTCAGTCAGTCTTTCTTTTCAGGGGTGGGGCCTGATGGTCGCCCGTTCTGGCAGCGCAGGCGAGTGTTGTTATGTGGCGCCATGCTCACTGCATCTTGCCTGCCCCCAGACTCGTCTTGATTTGGCTTGGACTTGGTCCTCTAGGGTTGGTGGTTGTGGTCTTCAGGACAGGCATGGGGTTGTTTGCCCACTCGGCGTTAGTGTAGCTTGTCACAAACAGCCTCGTAAGGACCATCAGGTCTGCTGTTGTTTGTTCTTCCTTTGTGTTCCTTTGTAATCCTTTGTTCCTCCTCCTCCTCCTAGTCCTCCTCCTTTGCTTCTTCTTCCTCCTCATCTTCCTAATCCTTTTCTTTTATATCATATTCCTCCCCATTTTTCTCATCCCCTTCCTTCTCCTTCTCCTTCACCCTCTTCTCCTCCTTCTCCTTTGCTTCTTCCTCCTCATCATCTTCTTCATCCTTTTCTTTTATATCGTATTCCTCCTCATTCTCCTCATTCCCCTCCTACTTCTCCTTCTCCTTCACCCTCTCCTCCTCTTCCTCCTCCTCCTCCTCATCCTCCTCCTTCTCCCAGTCAACAAAGGAGAACTCAATTGGTTCAACGAAGGACCCGTTTATTTGTGTCCCAGTGACCAAAAAAGTATTCCCATCGTCTAGAAAATGACATTATTAGCAAATTGCGCAAGACTCTCTCTCTCTCTCTCTCTCTCTCTCTCTCTCTCTCTCTCTCTCTCTCTCTCTCTCTCTCTCTCTCTCTCTCTCTCTCTCTCTCTCTCTCTCTCTCTCAGAAGCATCTTCTAAAATATGCCAAAATGCAATCTTTATCATTAGCGAAATTAGGCGAATATGTAAGTAGAGGATAAGAAAGATCTCTCTCTCTCTCTCTCTCTCTCTCTCTCTCTCTCTCTCTCTCTCTCTCTCTCTCTCTCTCTCTCTCTCTCTCTCTCTCTCTCTCTCTCTCTCTCTCAGCAGACTTTCACTCAAACAAACACGAAATATGAAGTAATGACGTTGTTAACAAAGCGAAATACAAACCACCACTAAATGATTCAACAGGTAAGCTCTGCCTTCCCTTGATGTGCCGAACTATACATCACATGTCTCCTTAAGGCGCGAACTGTTATCTCACTCGTTACACGCCGGTGTTACCGTGGCCTGCTTCACAAGTTGATTGTAGTAGGTGAGATAACACAATAGCCTTTACTTAAGTGAGGTGTGGCCGAGCGGTAGCCGTTATTTTTAAGGTGGCGAATGGATGTTTAACAACACGTCGTGCTTTTGGCCGTGAAAAGCTGTGATGAGCTGACGCTAGATCAGCAAGGATCAGCAAATGATGACTTTCATCAGCAGTCAACCGGAAGCCACACCCTTCCGGGACGAATCAAGATGCAGTAAAAAGGGCGAGCAACGCGGAGAGGGGGAGAGAAGACGGGTGACGGGCAGGCAAACGAGAGCCAGCCACACCACTGTGCGCGAGGCGGCTGAGCACCGCTCGCCTGCCCGTCACCCGTCTTCTCTCCTCTTCTCCGCGTTGCTCGCCCCATCGATGAAAGTCATGATCTAGCGTCAGCTCATCACAGCTTCTCACGGCAAAAACCACGAAGTGTTGTTAAACATCCTGTTGTGCGACACCGACCGGGTGTCGCAACATATACAGTCATACATTCATATACACATGCCGATATATATATATTACAGTTCCTTCTTATTCACCATTTTCTCTCTACCTTTTAAATAAACTCTAATGTAAATATATGTGTATCATACATTTTTTTATAGCAAACACGTTAATTTCAGCGGAGTGCCCAATATACGGCATTACACAGTACACAATTACAACGCCAGCCCCGGGCACGTGCGGTATCACCCTAAAATGTACATCAAACCGAATGAAAAAGCTCGTTGACAAAGACTAAAAGCTCAATAGATTATAAAAGACACATCTCTCATATATTGCACCAACGCTGCAATTTAATTTTCAAAAATCCTTTAATTTATGTGATGGTTGCAGCCCAGCACGACGCGCCGGGATGCACGACAACAACAAACATTCATTCACCTTGAGCTCCAAACGCAATTCACAGATACCATTGAATAACAAGTTCCAATTACTCTTAAAGCAATATTGTTAACAAACTTAGCTGTATCACACACACACACACACACACACACACACACACACACACACACACACACACACACACCATAGTTAGTTTATTAGTTAATTGACCATTATTGCAGGTGTAATTATGCTTCTCACAAATACATCAGGAAGAAAAAACATGACATGATATGACTAACCACCTTTGAGATTTAATGGCTAGATACAACATAACCTCTTTCTTTGTTTGATAGTATGAAGTTAATAAACCAAGTAAAAAATAACTGGAAGTGAAATAAAAGGAATCCAGCAAAAGCAGACAACAATAAAAGCTATAATTGTTTTTTGAGTTGGTATTAACTGACCTTTTTAGTATGTGAGCTTAGAGTACGGCCTTATATGTACGCTGAAAAGGAAGAGCGTTTGGAGTGAAGGCTGCGTGAAGGGTCGGGTGTCACTTTAATGGGGAACAGTCAAGAGGCGGTGGGCGGAAAGGCTGCCTGGCTGAACCGATAATCGCGTCCAAACACCTAACACCGACCGCCTCCCGTGTGAATTTAATGACTCTTACCTAACCAAACACGAGCCGTCCCCCCATCTACCTTCCTCTCCCTTTCTCTCCTTTTCTCTCCGTTTTATAATCTTACTTTGCCCATTCTCTGTCCATTTATACATACTTTCCGTTTTATAATCTTACTTTGCCCATTCTCTGTCCATTTATACATACTTTCCGTTTTATAATCTTACTTTGCCCATTCTCTGTCCATTTATAAGTAACATTTCTTTACCTCCCATCTACCTTTCCCTCTCTATTCCTTCGTTTCTTGTCCTTACTTTGCCTATTCCCTGTCATCCACTCTTCTTTACACTCATATATAAAACTACTTACCTAACTCTCCTCTCCCTTTCCTACTAAACCAAATATTGACTATCCCTTCCACTTCGTTTTTTTCTACTTTCTCCTTCTTCCTGTATCCTTTCTTTAAGCATACCTTATATCGAGATCTTATTTAGGCCCTGAAACAAAATATCCCTTTCCTAATGCTCCCCTCACATTTCTCTCTCCCTTTCCCCTTCTTTCCCCTCTGATAATAATGAGCAGCAAACTAACAAAAATAATTAATGAGTCTCCGGTTACACACACACACACACACACACTCACACACACACACACACACACACACACACACACACACACACACACACACACACACACACACACACACACACACACACACACTTTGCAAGTAATCGCCCTTTAATCAACTCCCCAAAATAATCTAATTAAGACTGTTGTTGACGCAAAAAAAAAAATGTGGGTATAATTGGGTTCCAGTGAGGGGGGCGACAGGGCACGACAGCGGGACGCACGTAAGGGAAGAGGGCGTTAACATCCTCTCGCTCTCTCTTTCTCTAGCTTTCTCCTTCCCTCCTTCCCTTCCTCTCCCTCTCCCTCTCCCTTTCCCTCTCTCTCTCCCGCTACTCCTAACTATGCAAAGTTCACGCGCTGTCAGAAAGTTAACCGGAAGTGAGTCTAATAGCTATCAAACTAATTTAACTACCCCTACCTGCCACTCCCCCTTTGCCCTTCCCACCCTAACAGCCCCTCAGTGCCTCTTACCACTGTTCCGTACCGCCTCCCTCACCGCCTGTACCCTAATACCACCGCCATCCTGATCTACAACACCTTCTACCACTGTCCTCTTCTATCCTCATGCTGCCTTTGCCTCCCCATACTTCCATCCCCTGCAATATAGCATATCCTTACCTTCATCCTAACCGCCCCATACCACCCCCCTGTCCATCACCGCTCTCTACAACCCCTTTTTTTTGCGGCTTTCCCCCTCTACACCCCAATTATTGATAACCTCTACCATTTTCCTCGCTCTTCTACCAATTCCTGCTGTACTTTTTTTTACATTGTTTTCTACCACCCCCCCCCCCCCTCCCCTCCCCCCCTTCCCCTATCATGTCATCCACACACCCTCCCACCATGACCTTTCCCCTTACCGCTCCGGGGGAAATATATCATAGTTTGAATAATAAGTTTAGGTTAAAAAAATATGTCGATGACCTACATTACAATTTAACTGGACTAAATGCGGTATGGATTTCAGCTCACCTATTATTCCGGGGTATTATTACTTTAGTATTTCCTGATCCAGACCGAATGTATGAAAAAAATTATAATAGTGCCTGCAATATCAGAGCAGAAATACGTCAAAATATTTTACATGGAGGCAGAAATGTATGCAGCGTGCGGGACAGACTGCAGCCACGTATTCCAACGAAACAAAAAGAACATTAAGATCCACATATACAAGAGGCAAACAAACACAATATAAGCGTAAAGAAAATCCAAGAAAAAGCAGAACTTCGGGGGCAAAAATCGGCGAAAAGGAAACAGAAACACACACGAACACATAGAAAAGAAAAGAAACACAAAATAAGCGTTAAAAGAAAAACACGAAAAAACAAAACTTCGTAGGCAAAAATCGACTGAAAGAAAACAGAACACACACACACACACACACACACACACACACACACACACACACACACACACACACACACACACACACACACACACACACACCAAAGAAAAAAACAAAGGAAGAAAAATTCACCTGCATTGTTAAAATTCTCGAGGGAGGAGGAGGGAACACAGAAGGAGTCTCGCAAGGCGGCCCCAGCAGCATCCCGGCCCGCCCCGCCTCGCCTTCCGCCCGTAATGGAGACGTGGGCCCTGTCTTAATGGTGCTGGTGGTGGTCGTGGTGTGTGTACGTGTGTGTGTGTGTGTGTGTGTGTGTCGTAAGCACATCCCTGGCCCTTCTTCCACTGCCCTCATTACAACTTTCCTCGTTGCACGCCGAACATCAGCCGCAAAAGTTGCCCGCATCACCGCTCCCTTAAAAGCAAATAAAGGCCAAAAATAGAAGTCTACAGGTGAGCCCCATGGTGGGAAGTCTTGCCACGCGTGACGTCAGGTAAAGAAGCGGTGCTGCCTGAACACTCCTCCTGGAAAATGACTCAGCCGCTTAGACTAAAGGATGAGTTGATTAAAGTGTCCTTAAGGTGCAAGTCAAGCATGTTTGTTGACTCAAGGCGTGCCAAGTTCTCTCGTACAGGTGGGGATTCAGTGCTTTGGGTCGTCATCCCGCAGAATAAGTTTGTATCGATATTTATGAAGTTGGTGCAAGTAGAGATTGACACACACACACACACACACACACACACACACACACACACACACACACACACACACACACACACACACACACACACACACACACACACACACACACACACGCGCGCGCGCACACACACTTAAAGCTTCACGCACATACGCGCATATTTACACACACAGAGAGAGCCAGACGGACAGGCTTCATAAACACTTTTCATCTCTGAACTTCAGTGTCAGGGAGAGAGAAAAGCGGAGGAGGAGGAGGTGGGAGAGGGATGCTTGGGGGGGATGGGGGTAAAAGAGGAGGGAGAGAGCGAGGGAGGAGGAGGAGACAGTCCTTTACCTCCCCTTTAAGAGCTCGACCAGCGGGTGTAGGTAAGGCTAATAATTGTCCTTCGCTAACCTACCGTCACTACGCAGAGGATTTAAGTCTCTGCTCGACGCTTTCTTCTGCAACTGATGAAAAAATATATGACCTCCGTCTCTCTCTCTCTCTCTCTCTCTCTCTCTCTCTCTCTCTCTCTCTCTCTCTCTCTCCCAACCACACGTCAGACACATAGCAAAACTATAATATTTCCACTGTACATTTCCAGCCACCACAGAATATTATATAACAGAAACTGTTACTTCACTTGAACTGCTCTATCTGATGCACTGGCGAAAACCTACACGGAAAACTAAAGCTAAGGTCGTATCAGTTTCCTTTTCATCGCGGGATCATGTGACTATCAGGTGGAAGGAAGGAGCTTGCCCGGAAAATCGGTGCACGTAGAGATAAAAGAGAATTCGTCTTGGGATAACTACGCTTGACTCTTCCCCCTCCTTTCCATGACTGCCAACGAGAAAATGGTGGGAGAAGAGGCTGGCGAATAGAAATGAGAGAAGTAAAGGAAAGATCTAAGGGAGCACGAGAGAAGGACAGAAAGGGATAAAAAGGGAAGTATAGAAGCATTCAAGGAAAATTTAGCGGGAGTTGGAGAAAAAGGAAAAGAGGAAACGTTGTTGAGAAAAAAAACATATAAAGTTATTGAAAAAGATTAAATAATAAGACATTGATCGAACACAGAAATGGGAGCAACAGAAGGAAGAGGGGGAGGAAGAGGAAGAGGAGGAAAAGGAGAAAAAAAAACGTCTAAGAGAAAGGAAAAAGAAAAGGAAAAGGAAAAAAAATGGAGAGTTGCCAAGTAAGGAGTCACAATCCTCGTAATGGAAAATTAAGTTAGTTGTGTAATAGCCTAAATTAATGCATTAATTGCGCACGTTTCCTTCAGAGAGAGAGAGAGAGAGAGAGAGAGAGAGAGAGAGAGAGAGAGCGTGCGTGCGTGCGTGTGTGCGTGCGTGCGTACGTGCGTGCGTGCGTGTGCGTGTGTGTGTGTGTGTGTGTGCGTGTGTGTGTGTGTGTGTGTGTGTGAGTGTGTGTGTGTGTCTGAAAGCGCAGGGAAGCGGTGTGGCCAGCGGGCGGGCAGGCGGCGAGCCATGGCAAGGCTTTTACCTGGTAATTAAGAAGAAAATGTAAAGGAAACCAAGGTGGAGGAGGAATGTATGTTACGGTTGGGTTTCGCTCAAGAATTTTTCAGTAATTTTACGAGTTTTTCACGACACTAATACTACACCAGTGATACAACAGTAGAAGACTTGTAGTAGTAGTACTAGTAGTAGTAGTAGTAGTAGTAGTGGTGGTGGTAAAAGACGGTACTGATGATGATGACAATGATGATCTTAATGGTAATGAGTCTGTGATATTATTGCTGTGCCTTAAAGAAAAACACCACCAACAAGTACAACATTAACAACACTAAAAATAACAAAAATTATAATAATAATAATATTATAATAATGATAATAATAATAATAATAATAATAATAATAATAATAATAATAATAATAATAATAATAATAATAATAATAATAATAATAATAATAATAGAATAATAATAATAATAATAACAGAATAATAATATTTTTTAACAATACTTTTAATAATGACAAAGTTTTATGATTACATCGACAAGCGAATCCCTGCTAGGAACACTAAGTGATTTTCGCGCAATGGCTCTTAAGCTGATTGATCGCAGTAATTTGCATCACGGCCGATCACCATTATTAATAACTTCAATCCGACCCACCACTGCCGGACAGAGACACGCTGATGAAACTGGCGGGCAGCGGAAAGGCAAGGCGGTGCACGGGGCGAAAGTGACCCACGCCCACAGCTTGCCACGCCCTGCCACGCCACGCCTTGCTGCTGCCACAACCACCATCAATACTACCACTAGTATTACTGCCGCCACCACCACCAGCATAACCGCTACCGTCACAACTATAAGCCCACCGCCGCCACCACCACCACCTTCACCTGCGCCACTACCACTACGACCAGCATAAACGCTACACCACCACCACCTTCACCACCGCCACCATCGCTGCCAGCTCCTCCAAAGCCACGACTATCACCGCCTCTGCCATGCCTCGCTGCCATTATCATTCCCCCCCTCCACTACCACCACCACAACTACAATTATACTGCAAGCACCGCCAACTTCCATTACAACTACGGTCATTGGCACCACCTATATACACTCTACCACACAGGAGAAAACGTGACTCAGCGTGATGAAACATTTTCCTCGCCACTCCCACACAGATGACGCCACTCGCAGCAACTACTCGGCCAGGTTTACACGGGCATATCCCATTATCTAGGTTAGTCTGAGCCTTGATGATCATGTTATAATTATAAATCGTTTGTCATTGCACTTAACATTCAAATAAAATTAAATCTCCATATTACTGGAATTACATCGAGCTTTATAAAATATTAAGTGGGTAATCCTATCATATTACTGTTTCTGCATTTTTGGTACCGTGCGGAATCATTAACAAAATTCAGAGAAGCTACGTTTCTCAACAACAGGATGATTCTATGCAAACTCGTTAGATGAACAATAATTTTTCTGAAGTACAAAACGCGTCACCACAAAACAAATATTCATAACACCCTCCAGACACTACTTCGAAAGACACTTTCAGCGACAGTCAAATTCTGTCACATTATTAGGCTCTCGCATTGTTTTGTAACATTTAGTTATGGTAACTGCACTGTCCCGACTTTTTCCATCATCAGTGCCAAGGCTCAATTAGTATTTTCTCCCTTTAGATCAGATTTTTTCAACTTAAACATTTACTTTCAGACTCAGCGATCTTTGTTATTTAAGTTCCCTGTCTGTGTTCTGTTTTACAAGTATAACTAGTATTGTAAAAAAATATATGTGCATCGTTCTCACACACACACACACACACACACACACACACACACACCTTTAGCCTACCGCTGTGAAATGTTCTCTCGCCCTTCACGCCTCTGTCACACGCTCGACACAAGTTCACGACAGCGTAGATAAACATTATGAAAGCCAGGGCCACGCCCGCAGCCCACGCTGCCGAGCCTCAGCCGGCACCAGCCTGCCACCGGGGCACGGAACTCAGCGTGAAGATCAAAAACCAGCCGCCGAACCAAGTGCCGTGGGCTTCATATGTCATTGAGAAACCAGCTAGCGCTTCAACAAACACACACACACACACACACACACACGCACTAAAGGGCAAGGAGCCGGCACGTAATGGAGGTCGTTACTAATATTACATCCATTCCTCGGCCACACGTGTGGATTATGCTTGCCTCCAGCCAGCACGCCGCCGACGTAATGTGCGTTAAGGACACGCCACTAATTCATCTAGAGAGGGACAACACACGAGAGGCGAGAGACGTGGATCAGGAAATTGGAGGGAGTCATTTTTCATTGGTCCCGTATGCTAATGGTATTTCTAATGACAACTCTCTCTCTCTCTCTCTCTCTCTCTCTCTCTCTCTCTCTCTCTCTCTCTCTCTCTCTCTCTCTCTCTCTCTCTCTCTCTCTCTCTCTCTCTCTCTCTCTCTCTCTCTCTCTGATCAACTCACGCCCACTCTTTTGCTGTTTATCCTCCAATGTAGTAATAGGTTCTTGGTGTTATCTTTTTTCCTAATTCGTACAACTCGGTCTTTTAAGAGAACACATCGACAAATATTTGTAGCTCCCTTTTGATCTGATTTTTTTTTTTTCTGAGCATCATGAAACGAGCATTTTTTTATTTTCTACTTTTCCTTTCAATCTTCATGGCAAAAGTTACAGATGTGGGTTAATCACACATAAATAGTTGATTCAAGCAAATAAGTCGAGGTGCATGAGCAGGAAAACCTCATCAGCTCGTGGTTTCATTTGTAATGTTGACAAATAATATCTTTCGAGGTTATAAGAGAACGAAAAAACTAACACATGGATGTCTGGTTCTAATGAAAACTGTCGAGATGTATTGCAGAAAAATAACTTAGAGAGTTTTTCAGTTGCAATGGTAACAAATATTTGCTGTTTTATAAGAGTATATCTGTGACGAATGCATTGTCAGTGGTCACGTATGGTGTGTATGTGCATTAGTAGAAAAATATCAGAATATGTTCATTTCAGTTGTAATGTTGAGGAATATTTGTTGATTGATGAGAAAGGGGAAACCTCCGGGACGCCTGAATAGCCTGTGCTTTTTATAAGACGTCGATGAGCATTAGCTGGAAATACAAAGCAACATTTTCAAATATAATGTCAACGACTGACAGAAAGAAAAATTATAACATGGTGCAAAAACAACTCATGCAATACTAACAAACTTTTTTATACAAAAGCGAAAACACCTCCACGGTGAAAGTCTAGCCTGTGTTCATGCCTGTCTTGCCTCCGCGGCCACAAGTACGTCACGCTCCCTCGTCAACAAAGGATTACCGAGGCGAACAACCCGCGGCGTCAACACCCGGCGGGGAGACACGACGCAGCTCTCGCGGATACTTGGACATTTTACATGGGCGGGGATACATGGCGCACCTCTCATTGATGGAACAGATGAATAAAAATGGTTGTGTCTCTGAATGATTTATCTTTTCCTCGGTTATTTTCTACGCCAAAAAAGAAAAAGAAAGAGCAGAGCAAATTAAGAAAAGGAAATTTCCGTACGTTGCTCTTCCTTCATACATAAAATAACTAAAATTATTTTGTTATATTTCCTCGTCATTACAAAATTATATGAGCACCAAATTTCGCTGGAGAGATACATGAAAATTGACTCCATAATCTCTAATATTTAAACTACATACCAAAATGAAACCAAAACTAGGAAAACTGGTCCCTGTACAGCTTCTATACGACAACCACCAAACGAGTCCATAAGTTAAACAAATTAGTAAACGAAACTTCAAAATAATTATAAACGAGGAGAAAAAATTTTTTTAAATCGGCCGCAGCCAATCACCTCCCCAAGGAACAGTAGTAAAGTCCCGGCAACAACCTTCCCCTCAGGCTATTCACAGCGCCTTGCCGGGAGAGTGGCGTGACCTGCCTCCATGCGCGCCGGGCCTCTCCTCTCCTCTCCACTTCGCTCCCTTCCTTTTTCTGGCCCTCACTCACTCACCTCGCCTTCGTTTTTCCCTCTGTATCCAAGCATGGTCTATTGTGCTGCTGTCGATGCTTCTGCTGCTGCTGGCGCTTTAACTTTTTTTTTTCCACCGTCTCTTCTCTTCCTCCTTTTCTTCTATATTTTTTCTTTCGCCTTTTCAATGTCCTCCTCCTCTTCCTCTGCCTTGACTGCCTCCTTCGTCTTTTTCTTCTCCTGCATTATTTTTTCGAATCTTCTTTCCATTCTTTTCCTCTGCCTCAGCCTCAGCCTCAGCCTCAGCCTCAGCCTCAGCCTCCTCTCCTCCTCCTCCTCCTCCTCCTCCTAGGTTATAATTCCTTAAAAAAAAGGAATTATAACCTAATGAAAGAGAATGACACGGCCGAAGCCCGTACTCAGTACCACAACAGCCTCAGAGCTTGTCACACCCTTATTCGGAGTAGTAAACGCAACTACGAAAAACAAATAGCGCGTGACATCAAGACAAACTCAAAAAAATTCTTCACATACATCAGATCGAAAAAGAAAGTAAAATCCAATATTGGTCCCCTGACAGACGAGACTGGAGCTGTAACTCAGGACAGTAAACAGATGGCCAGAATCCTCAACAGTAACTTCGCATCCGTATTCACAGTCGAGAACATCGAAACCATGCCCGAGAACCCTGACCCGCCGAGGGGAATCACGCCCCTGAAAATTGACTCAATATGCGACCAAGAAGTGAAAGAGTATTTGGATAAACTCGACACGAACAAGTCAACAGGACCTGACGGTTTGTCCCCGCGGTTATTAAAAGAGCTTAAACAACAAATACTTCAGCCACTCACTAACATATTCAACCAGGCTGTTCAATTGAGCAAGGTCCCGGAAGACTGGAAGATGGCGAACGTAACACCGATTTCCAAAAAAGAGACAAAAGCGTTGCATTAAACTACAGGCCCATAAGTTTGACATCAGTGGCAGGAAAAATACTCGAAAAGATTATTAGAGACAAACTTGTTAAGTTTCTAGAAGACAATAATGTAATCTCCGACACCCAGCATGGCTTCAGAAACAAGCGCTCCTGCCTAACGAATTTATTAGACTTCTTCCAAGGTATATATAAGAACTGGGATGCCCACATCCCCAGTGATGTTATATACCTGAACTTTCAGAAAGCCTTCGACAAGGTACCGCACGAGCGACTCTTTAAGAAACTGCACTCGCCGGGCATTGGAGCCAATCTGATCGTGTGGATAAGAGGTTGGCTCACCGACAGAAAAGAACGAGTACTACTCAACGGACAGCCTTCCGATTGGCTTCCAGTCACTAGTGGAGTACCTCAAGGGTCAGTGCTGGGACCCATTCTCTTCATCATATATATCAACGACCTCGAATCAGGACTGAAATCCACAATATCGAAATTTGCTGATGACACTAAGGTGGGGGAAAGGCCCTCACAAAGACCGACTGCGAAATCATTCAGAAAGACCTCAATCGCATTATCGAATGGTCGGAAAAATGGCAAATGTCCTTTAATGTTGACAAATGCAAAGTCATGCACATTGGGTCCAGAAATAGTAACCACACATACATCATGAATGGGAGACCACTGCAAGCGATGCAGGAGGAAAAGGATCTTGGAGTCACTATCAGCAGTGACCTGAAACACGCGAATCACTGTAAAAAAGCATACAACAAAGCCAACACTATGCTCGGGTTCATAGCGAGGAACTTCGAGTGTAAAACGCCAGACGTGATGCTATCCTTGTATAATTCCATGGTAAGACCGCACCTCGAGTACGCAGTACAGTTCTGGCCTCCTAATTACAGAAAGGACATTGATTTACTGGAAAGGATTCAACGACGCGCCACGAAAATGATACCAACCTTAAGGGCTCAACCGTACGAGGAACGACTCAAGCGACTCAATCTCTTTACATTAGAGAAAAGACGCCTACGAGGAGATATGATTCAAGTCTTCAAGTATCTGAAAAATTCAATAACGTCGATTACTCCAATTTCTTTGAATTGCAAACCAACCTAAGAACTAGAAATAACGGTTTACCCATTCAGTCTAGTCGATGTAACACAGACATCGGAAGGAGTTTCTTTTCAAACCGAGTCATCCGTCACTGGAACAATCTTCCTTCAGAAGTAGTAAATGCGAATACTATCAACTCTTTCAAATATAGAATCGACCGTCACTTCGCTGCGTCGGGAGTAAACTGAATATTGAGTTGCTTTCATCTGCTCCTCAATATCGAGGCGCTTTCATCTGCTCCTCAATGTCGAGGTGCTTTCATCTGCTCCCCAGGCCCCAGGCTGTCGAGCAGATTAAATCACCAAAGCGGGCAACCTCGTAATGAGCCAATAGGCTTTCTGTTGCCTGCGTTTCCATGTTTCCATGTTTCCTCCTCCTCCGCCGCCGCCGCCGCAGCCCCCAACGCCTTCTCCTTCTTCTCTACCTCGCCTATTTCATTCAAGTATCCCTTCATAATACCACGCCTCGTTACCTGCGTTCTCTTACCTCTACCTTCCTCTACATCTCGCGTCCCCGGCTCCTCCACCTCTGCTTTCCGCAACACCGACATGCCGGCCTAGCTGTCCTGTAACATCCACCTTTAAGTCACATATATTTTAACGCTCTGCGGCTTACCGTGAACTTTTATGGCAGTGCTGCAGTTTGTATATTATTGTTTTTCCTTTAGAGTATCAAACAGTCAAATGCTTCAGATCTCTCTCTCTCTCTCTCTCTCTCTCTCTCTCTCTCTCTCTCTCTCTCTCTCTCTCTCTCTCTCTCTCTCTCTCTCTCTCTCTCTCTCTCTCTCTCTCTCTCTCTCTCCCCCCCCCATTCAGTTCCAGGAATCGACAGGGAGCTCGGCAAATTCGTACAAGTCTCCTTCCTCTCATATCAAGATTGATTTCCAGGGCGCAGACAATGACTTGCTGCTCATCCCTCTCAGCCCCACTGGCTTAGGCACACCCTCTTACTCTGATCTCAGCAAACAGAGAATTACCGGCGATTAGCAGAGCTGTAGGGAGAAGTGTCAAGGATAATAATATTGAACATCGCGTTGACTTGGTTATAATGAAGCTCGTGTCTTCCGAGGACTGCTGGTGTAAAGGTACATTATGCTCCTTATAAACAGGTGAGAGTTATGGGAACTCCAGGTGCGACGGTGCACTAAGGATATTTTTTACTTGATAGTTATAAATTTTCTCGTTCTATAGCTTCCAATTTTCTCGCAATCGCTTGTGTTTTCCTTCCAAATAATAACTGGACTTGATCTTTCATCAATTATGAAGTATATGAATCGGTCATCTTCATTGCCATAACTGTTACACTAAATGATATTTACATTTTGTCGAAACAATGATTCCAACAATATTTGAAGATGAGTATATTTCACCAACACCTGGCGCGTCTATTTAAAATAGCAACTACAAACAACCAAATATCTTAATAAAACAACATTTTCACTCCAACCGGATATTTGCTGACCTTCCTACTTCAATGCTTCACAATTTAACAACAAGACTGAATGAAAAACACCAAAATATTATAATAAAACACGCAGAAAAAGGACTAACAAATCCTACAACACAACGCGACCAGAAACGACGACACGACCACTCACCGAAAACACGGTGAAAACGATGACCTGAATTCTATCTTTTCATCCCACTTCGGTCCTCCCCGCAGCTCCAGGCTGGGATATATTTCGTACCCTCGAGATCCACTTACTCTCCATAAATATAATGACATCATCTTAGGAGCGAGAGTGAACAAACACGAAGGAGGGAAGCGGAAAAGAGGACACGGGAAGCGAGGGATGGACGAAGGAGAGGACAAGAGGATAAAATGGGGATGAAAATGCTTGGTGCAGAGAAGGGTGAACAGGAGAACGAGATGAGATTGAGTAGCAGGGAAGAAGGATTAAGAAGCCCTGTCAGGAGGGAAGATGTGGGTGGACTGAGAGTGAGGGAACCGCAATTAAAACCGTGAGAGAGAGAGAGAGAGAGAGAGAGAGAGAGAGAGAGAGAGAGAGAGAGAGAGAGAGAGAGAGAGAGAGAGAATGTGGGGACAGCAGGATTAATTTCCATTACGTGGAGTTTTTACTTAAGTTTGGAGATCAAGGAGCTATCAAGCGCTTAAGAGGAAGACAAACACTCGCGAGAAAAGGATCCGCATGACCGGCCACTCCCCCCTCGCGTCTGCTCTGACATAATGAATGTGAACTCCACCTTGGTCCTGGAAGTGCACACATAATCTTCGAGCTTTCCTTTGTTGTTATTATTAGCTATTATTGTCATTATTATTATTATTATTATTATTTTATTATTATTGTTATTATCAATAAGCAGCAGCAGCAGTAGTAGTTGTTGTTGCTGTTGTTACTGTTGTTGTCGCATGAAGTGTATTCCGCAAGCGAGTACCAAGATCCATGAGTTGATACTACTCTCAGCGATACAACATTCATGTAACTTTACTTTTTTTTATAGAAAATATCGTTATTATAAAAAGCAAATGTCGAGAAAGAGGCATTCGCATTTCCAAAATAAAGAGGCAGAGATATAGCAATAGCTATCAAACTTCCAATAAACCCCTTGTTAACGCAATGCCATAACCCGAAAGGCAACACTACAGAAAGGTAGACGAGGTTCCACGCCGAGCACTACAGAGACAATGAGTAAAGGAAACCATAAGTGTCCAGGAGAGGCTGTGCTATCTGACCAACGTTCATACCCACTGAGCCTGTTTCAGCACACGAGCACAGTTTGAAAGGCACTGTTTATTTACTCGCTGAACCAATTAAAACAACCGCACGCCCTTAACGATTCACGGTACACAACACGTCAAAGTAATCACGAGTACGAAGAGGCGCAAACAAAACGCGAATAGCTTCCCAGCGGGCGACGGCGCGTGGACTGAGGCCGAGCTATCGAGCTGCAGAGGGAAGGTTCTGCGAGGGTTCAATGACCGGTGGCCCGTCTGAATGGCTGGTGTGTCTGTGCAGGACAGGCCTCATCTGACAACAATCACCTCTTCTCTATCTTGTCCACGTATAAGAGGCGTATACTCGATTATTCGTTTTTATTCTATTTTAGTTTCGCTTTGATTGTCTGCGTGGTTGGTGTCTGAGTTAGTTAGCGTGGTCTGGCGATGGTCTCCAAACTACAATTACTGCGAACTAAGCCTGGGTTCATGCTTTACCTCCACGACCCAGTTAAGACCCTCTATACAGCACTTCACGTAGGGAATGGGTCCCCAGTCCAGTATTGTAATGTCAGTTGGCGTGGTGACCTACTAAGATGAGTCCTGCAACACCTACTTTGAAGAATTCTAGTCCTAAGGAAAATTAAGGCCCTAACAGATATAATTACCTACTTTTGCTCTTATCCTCTCTCTTCAACGTCACTCGCATTCACCCATCCCTCTACGTCTGCCATTATCACCTATGCCGTCTAGTGCGTGTGCTCACACATACGGAACCACTCGAGTCGGGGATTCACGGTCTCTCGTATCCAAAGCCTTGAGTCCTATCTCGACTCCTTCTGGGTCCCACTTGCGTTGGGATGCAGCTCCCGGCCCACTTGTTGCTTGGCTCCTGAATCCTGGGGCTGCGTACCTGCTGAGTGGGCGACTTCCCGGGCTGGAGATACGAGCGTAGGCTTGCTACCAACCATCAAAGGCGCTGACAGTTAATTCCCATTCTCTTTAGTTTTCGAACCAATATTGATCAAATGTTCATATCTTGTCATAATAGCAACATCGAAGACGTAAGCAGCAGCAGCAGCACTTGTGGTAGTAGTAGTAGTAGTAGTAGTAGTAGTAACTGAGTAATAGTCAATATCATTCACTACCAATGATTCTTCGTAATCCCAACAGCCACCTTTTCTCAACCATCAAATGTTTTACCATATTTTCCATCCCCTCCTCTTGCTCTATCTCCCCCCAAATCCTGGACGCTACCCTTCTCAAACCACCCAGCTCTTCCCTCCCTCTGCTAGCCACCAACCGACTTCCCTCCCTCCTCCCTCACCCTCCCGCAGGCCGCATACGAATAAGCATGAGAGCATCTTACTGTTCGAGAATCCGCCAAAATGAGATGCATTTTCTTCCCCCAAGGAAATGTAAAATAATAGAACATTCTACCTCGGAAATGCTGCAACGGTTTATTCACTTTCGTTTTCCGCTTGTATTTCCTTTTTTGTTGTAGTACTTTTTTTCCGGGTCAGAACGACAAAATGTTTTCCCTCCACTTTTCTATATTCCTGAGAGAAAAATACGGAATATGCGTCACTTCCGGGCATATAAAAAAAAAAAAAATTGCCCATTTTTCTTTTTTTTTTCCTTTTAGCTGCTGTATCTTTCCTTCACATCTTTTCATCTTCCATTTTCTGCGCAAAATTGCAACACACTCTCACCCTTCCACCGTTCTTTTCCTTACACAATACACTCTCTCTCTCTCTCTCTCTCTCTCTCTCTCTCTCTCTCTCTCTCTCTCTCTCTCTCTCTCTCTCTCTCTCTCTCTCTCTCTCTCACACACATACATACACACATACACTAAACCCCATTCTCATATTTCCTTCACCCAGCATCCTCTTTCCTTCATCCTCCCCATTTCTCACTTTAACGAGTAAAAATGTCACTTACCAGGAAAATGAAGGTTCCGAGTACTGCATATCGAGCACATCCTGACTCACCTGCAAAAGAAGAAAAAAAAACGTGGTCAGTGGGAGATAAATCAATGGTAAAAAAAAATGGAAATGAGCACAGCGGCTACACGCGGCTGTGGCGTATGATCTCAACTCAACCTTCATATGTTACGATTCAGAGAAATCATTCCGCTCCCCACAATCAAATGGATAATCTTTCGCTTTGCACATAAAAAGTCGTCACGATGGGCGTTTGATCAGTTATTTGATTTTGAAGGAAAGAATGAAATTTATAAAAAAAACATTGAGAGAAAATCATTCCCTCAGTCCTGGAAGTTTCATGCAGTAACTCGTCAGGCTTCACACTCCACACTTTCCTTTTTTTCCTTCCGGTATAGTTCGTGTCTCCAAGCGAATATTGTCTCCTAACTTGGCGATGAAGGACATTTCCTGGAAGTTCAAAGGGTCGCGGTAATATGTGTGAGGAACGAGCAAGACGACGAGCCGAGGCGAGAAGATGCACATGAGGAGCAACACACACACACACACACACACACACATTCTTTAGTTCCGGGATAATAGTTATCTTTCATAATCTAAATATTACTTCATACACAGCGTCCGTATTTTTTTCACCACTTCATCTTAGTATTAAAAAGTATCAAATAACAGCATTTTTTTCATGTTCTCGTTTGTTAAAAAAAAATGGAAATAACACTAAAGGTGGGATTTGCTCTTCTATTATGGCGATGAAAAACTATAAATACAATATAAATAAACGTATACAGGATATGAGTGTTTTAAAAATGCTGCTTCAATACCACATATATTACAACGATGGAAATGTGGTCTGACTTTCTTCTATTTATATGTAGTAATGTGTGTGTGTGTGTGTGTGTGTGTGTGTGTGTGAGAGAGAGAGAGAGAGAGAGAGAGAGAGAGAGAGAGAGAGAGAGAGAGAGAGAGAGAGAGAGTACGACTGGGTATAATGACAATAAAAACAATGAAGTACACTGATATAACACGCTTCTATATTCAGCAGATAAATGACAGCAATACATCACACAATATTCACCAATGAGTGTCGGGGATTGAGCTCAAGCCTTAAGAATGAAATAGGAGGAGCGAAAAATCCCGGCCAACGATGGTCAACAGACGTCCCGGGCCCACAGTGGTCATGGTGCACCAGTTGTGACCGCAGGCGAGGCAACCTTTTAGCCCACCGTTGGCCTGGCTAGTGCGCTGTCCGCATTTTGTCCTGAAGGCTCGGGTGCATCCTCGACACTCAGTGGTATACATAATGAGATTTTTCACTGTGTTATTACTGGTTGTCTAATGGATGATACAACACATCAGTTGATTAGTCTCATCTCTTTTCCACCATTCAGCATTTTTTACAGTATATTTTTTACAGTTTCATTTCTTCTCACATCGATTACAGATCTTACACGTGCAGATCCACACACGTAAAAATTCCATGTTTTTACTTTCCCTTTATGCACTGACAGTTTTTACTTGGTATTAAATAAAACATTCTCTCTCTCTCTCTCTCTCTCTCTCTCTCTCTCTCTCTCTCTCTCTCTCTCTCTCTCTCTCTCTCTCTCTCTCTCTCTCTCTCTCTCTCTCTCTCTCTCTCTCTCTCTCTCTCTCTCTCTCTCTCTCTCTCTCTCTCCCCGCGTCATCAGTCATCCGTTGAAGAGCACAGAGCATTCCTTGGTTCATCTTTTCTTTCTTTCTTTCTTCTGTGAGGGGAAGGAAGTCTCATCTTGTCCTGAGAGTTCATAAGCGCGGTATTTCAGCGGCTTTGTTTTTTTCTTTCTGTTTTGCCCTTGACCTGCCTCCTTTACAATACTCTCCCTTCATCTCACTTACTACCTCATTTCCTTCCCCTACTCTTTGCAATCACTCCCTTACCCTTCACCTCTTGCTTCCTCTCAAGCTATTTTAATCTCACTTTAATACTTCTAACACCTGTACCACTTGTCTCCACCTGTAAATTACATACCCACCTTACCTGAACCGTGTATACCTGACTATTTCACAGTCACGGCACACCTGTCTTCCCTTTACATCATGGCTTAAGTTAGCTACTCAACAAAAGTTTAGGTATTTTATTTCCGAGTCCTCTCTATACAATTACCCGCTGCATCCGTTGTGAATGTCGCTGTAAAAAGTGGTTGCAGACTAGAGAGATTGTCAGCTCTCTGCTCCAACAAGGCAACCAAAGAAGTTAACCAATGATAAGGAGGTGAGTTGAGCTCGTTCTATTATTATTATTATTATTATTATTATTATTATTATTATTATTATTATTATTATTATTATTATTATTATTATTATTATTATTATGTTCAATAAAAGATGTTGCCATAAAAATACTTGCAGCATGCATTATATATTTCACCAACTACAAGAAGTTCATCGTCCCTTTCTGCATAGTTCGGTTTGTTTCATGCACAAAATTTTGACATTAATAAAAGTTCCGCCTTATACTTCTGCAGCACCAACCCTCCACCTCTTTCACTTGGTATCATTCTTTCCGGCACATTTCCTCGCGCCCAGACACGCTCTCTCTCCCCTGCCGCCTCTCTTCCCTAACATCCGGGCAATCTTCCTCCCGCCTTCGTTAAGCCGTCCCCTACCTTTCCTCGGATGCTTACAGTGACCCTCTGAATTTAAAGATTTTTCCTGGTTTCGGCAGTTGAGGAAAAATATTTGTTTCCTTCCAAATTGAATAATAAAATATTAAAATATGGAAGATAACGTGATAGCACTAACTGAACCAACAACATCCCGGGAATTCAGAATTTGCCCCTTACTTGTCGTCAGTTTAAATAAATAAGTTTCTGTGCGAAAGTTATACTTTCCCCTTTTGGATTCCAAACTGGAAAGAAAGCAATGGTGTTACTGACATTTTAAAAGCATATATCCTGCTTGTTGTGCGGGGAGCCTGGCACAAAGAGGGCATGAGGAGACGGAAAAAGTATAGTCCTTGCTAACAAGATTGAGCCACTCGCGAGGGTTGGGTAACATGCTTCCACAGTCTACTGGAACACGGAGACGAGCGAGTCCTTGATTCTTACAGCGCTTCGTTCGTGACAGGGGACACACATATACTGTCAAAAGGGCGACGAGAAACCATTTCCCGGACCGCCAGTACACCCCGCTAGGCAGCGCAGGGAGAGGCAAAAGCTCGGGAAGTCAGAAGAATGTGAACTGTGTGAATATAGAATCAAACTCGAGCGATATTTCTCCGTGGAGATTGTGTGCTGTTTTTTAACGGGTTTGTGTCTAGATTTTGGTAAGATACTAAAATTTTTATCCTTAGTAGGTACGAAGAAGCTCAAAAGGCCATAATAAAATTTCCTTATCACGAGCATTTCATTTCATCACAAGCAAATGAGCGGCAGTAACATTATTCAAATTGAGAGAAATCTTCGTTTAGTGACACACTAATTCTATTAAAAACTTTTAGGGTTCACCAATTAGCCGTTTGAGTAGATATGAGTGACGAAACGGAGGAGAAAATTGAGATCCCAGTGATCAAGTGGCAGCGGCTGGAGGTGAGCCAGGGCGTGGATGGGGAGTGGTGCGGCGCCGCGAAGATCGCCGCCCTGCAGCTGCCGGACGGACGGGTGGTGCCGGTGGCGCTCAGGAAGCTGCCACAACATTCTCCTGATGCCAAGGTGTCAAGCCCCTGCCTGAAGGAAGCCAAGGTGCTGCGGGCTCTGTCGGGGATTCCTGGCGTGCCCAAGTTGTACGGGGTGACAGAGAGCCCGCCCCACGCGATGGTGATGAGCCGTTGTAAAGGAGAGACGCTTGATGACCTGCGTCGGCGAGGCAAGATCCGTTGTTGCCTGATCGTGTTGCAGGAAGTGTGTGGCATTCTCGGAGACGTGCACAAAAGAGGCTACTACCACGGCGATGTGCACGCTGGTAACATCCTCCTCCAGTACACCAACAACCACTGCTGCATGCTCGTCACGCTGGACAAATTCGGTTCAGCAGGAAGACTTAGTGATAGGACAGAAGGAAAAGAGGTCGACGTAAAGATGGTTTCCATCCTCGTGAAGGAAGTACTCCTCTATATGAAGAAGAAAGACGACGTTCGTCTCTATAACAAACGTCTGAATTTTGTCATGGAAATGGAAGAGACAGAGAGCCTCGCTGTGATCTACACCATGTTGCACAAGCTCTTGTACAGCCTCTCCACACACAGGTCTTCAACGCCGCATTTCCTGTCCAAACATTGTTAATTTGCCAGTGAAGGAAATATTCTTCTTGACAGGCAGCGGAAACACAACTATTAGCTATCTTTATTAATAATTGAATATAGTAAAGTATGAAATTTAAAAGGACATATTGGTAACAGGACAATAATTTGAGATTTTTGAAACAAAGTCCATTTCTCTTGAGAAGAGGGCAAAGAAGGCCTACTTTTCAAACTAAGGAAAACAGCCCTCCTGAGAAGCATCCGTTAACTATTCTAATAATAAATTCAGCATTAACATATTTTACTATATTCAATTATTTAAAAGACAGCTGTTGGTAGGAAGCGTGTCAGGGAGAGAGAAATTGTGCCGAGTGAAAGATTCGAGGGCTCACTGGTGCTGCAGATATAGGAGACAAAAATTAAATATTCCTTACACGACACGGACATAAAAAATAAAAAAAACTCTTTTAGCTGTCTCAAATAACAAATAAAATAGGTATAACAAGTGTAGCACGCCCAGGGAAAATAATATAGTATCGCACACAGATACGCTTGTATAGTACACATAATATAAATATATAAACATTAGGTTTATGAGTGACTTAACACACCAACTGTGTGGGGATCCGAACCCAGGCCCGCGGATTCGTAACTAGGCGTGCTTACCACTACACCACATACTTGTGCAGGGGTAGGAGAATATTAAGGTGCAGAAAGACGAAAAGACTTACAGCAGAAGTAAACATAAACAAATTGATGATTATATGACAAATTATTAAAAAGTATTACACGCATGCCCACGCGTACGCATGGACTCTCTCTCTCTCTCTCTCTCTCTCTCTCTCTCTCTCTCTCTCTCTCTCTCTCTCTCTCTCTCTCGCACACACACACACACACACACACACACACACAGAAAGCCTTCCTCTCTCCCTTCCCCGGGACATCATCAGTGCTAATATGGAACAATACGTCCCTCCCAACCGTTCCCTCTACAAGCCTCACTTGTTAGCCGGGAACACGATACCAAAATGTACTAGCAGGGGAAAGGCCCGTAACGAAAACACGAAAATAAAAAGGGAGAAGCAGGAGATGGTGACGGAGGATAAATATCGAGATTAAAATGAGCATTATAACAGAAAATACTAAACTTGATATCATGAGAGAGAGAGAGAGAGAGAGAGAGAGAGAGAGAGAGAGAGAGAGAGAGAGAGAGAGAGAGAGAGAGAGAGAGAGAGAGAGGAGGAGGAACAGGAGGAGGAGGAAGAGGAGAAACATGGAAGAGCAGGTACATTAAAGGCTGTTGGCTAATAAGTAAGCTGCCTGCTTTAATGAGTTACTCAAATTCCTCAGGCACGTCCACACTGGGCTCGAGCTGTGCGATATGTTGGGCAGTGATTATGAGGGATTTTTTCATCTTACTTCTGTTATTTTCCCTTGACTGCCTTCTCTACCTTCTCTACTGCTTCCTCTACTACTACTACTAATAATAATAATAATAGTAATAATAATAATAATAATAATAATAATAATAATAATAATAATAATAATAATAATAATAATAATAATAATAATAATAATTCTACTATAGTAGAAATGACCGACAATAATTTAGTAAGAGTAATTGCAGAGGGTCAGAGACAGCGTATACCTTACCAAGCACGTAGGATGGAAAATAACGACCCCAAATGGATGACCCGCAGACTCAAGCATGAGATTGGCTTGAAGAGAGGAATTTATAGGAAAATAAAGAACGGAGAAACCCACCTATGGGGTAGGTATGTTGAGCTAGCTAGGTCGGTGAAGAAGAACACCCGACTAACAAAAAGGAA
Organism: Eriocheir sinensis; assembly: GCF_024679095.1. Taxonomy (NCBI): domain Eukaryota; kingdom Metazoa; phylum Arthropoda; class Malacostraca; order Decapoda; family Varunidae; genus Eriocheir; species Eriocheir sinensis. The sequence goes on along the minus strand of NC_066523.1, from coordinate 9,520,376 downwards.
ATTATAAGATCAGGGTAGCCAACTAGGCCAAGAGCGATCGCAAGGGCTTCTTCAAATTGTACAGAACGAAAACAAGGGACAGAATTGGACCGTTGAAAACAAACACGGGTGAGCTCGTTGAGAATGGAGAAGATATGAGTCAAATGATGAATGACTATTTCCTCTCAGTTTCCACGCAGCAAAATCTAACAACCATTCCGGAGAGAGTTCAGGTATATGAGGGCAAAGAGAACGACAAGTTGAGGGATGTGATAATCACTAGGCAAGTAGTCCAGGATGAGATTGGTAGGCCCAGACGAAGTATTCCCACGGGTTCTGAGAGAGTGCAAGGAGGTCCTCAGTGGCCCACTTACCGATATTCTTAAGATGTCGGTAAATTCTGGGTATGTGCCCAATCAATGGAAAGTAGCTAATGTGACGCCGATTTTCAAAAAGGGAGACAAGTCAGCCACCTCAAATTATCGCCCAATTAGCTTAACATCAGTTGTAGGAAAGATGTTGGAGTCAATTATAGCCGGGAACATTCGGGACCATCTAGAGAAGCATAATTTAATTCATGATTCACAGCATGCGTTCACAAAGAGTAGGTCTAGCCTTACTAACCGGTTGTCCTTCTACACTAAAGTAATTGAGGCGGTTGACCGAGATGAAAACTATGATATATTGTATCTAGATTTCAGTAAAACGTTCGACAAAGTTCCTCATCACCGCTATTACTAAAATTACAGGCTCACGGCGTAGATGGGAAAGTTTTGAACTGGATCAGGGCGTGGCTTAGTGGTAGGAAGCAGAGAGGGCAAATCAATGGTAAAAAATCTGAATAGGACAGTGTTACGAGTGGAGTCCCACAAGGGGCAGGTGCTGGATCCTCTGCTTTTTATTATTTACATCAATGACTTGGACACAGGAATTAGTAGTGCTGTCAGTAAGTTCGCAGATGATACCAAGATCGGTAGAGTAATCCAATCAGACCGGGACGCTAACGTTCTGCAGGATGAGCTTGACAGACTATATGATTGGGCGGGGAAGTGGCAGATGGAATTCAATGTCGGGAAGTGTAGCATTCTGAGTGTAGGTAGGATAACCCCTTACACAATTACTCCTTAAATGACACTCCTTTAAGCAGGTCTGGGCGTGAGAGAGACTTAGGAGTCTTAGTGAGCGCTGACTTCCGTCCTAGGGCTCAATGCATTCAGGCTAAAAATCGGGCAAACAGAGTACTTGGTTTCATCTCAAGGAGCGTAAGCAATAGGAGCGCTGAAGTCATCCTCAAACTTTACTTAGCACTAGTTAGACCTCATCTCGATTATGCAGTTCAATTCTGGTCCCCCTACTATAGAATGGATATCAAGATGTTAGAATCTGTACAGAGGAGGATGACAAAGATGATTCTGGGGGTGAGAAACTTGCCTTATGAAGACAGGCTGAAGCAGTTAAATCTACACTCTCTGGAAAGGCGAAGGTTGCGAGGAGACTTGATCGAAGTCTATAAATGGATGAAGGGCTTTAATAAAGGGGGTGTCAATAAGATTTTGATACTTAAAGAGCCAGGTAGGACGCGTAGCAATGGTTTTAGTTTGACAAATTCAGATTCAACAAAGACATAGGCAAGAATTGGTTCACCAATAGATTGGTAGATGAATGGAACAGGCTTGGGAGCCATGTTATGGGTGCCAATACCATAGATACATTCAAGAAGAGGTTAGATAAAGCCATGGATGGTGAGGTAAGATGGGTACAGGAGCTGCCTTGTATAGGCCAACCGGCCGCTTGCAGACTCCTTACGTTCTTATGTTCTTATGTACTACTACTACTACTACTACTACTACTACTACTACTTCTACTACTGCAAGGTGACAAGTTATCCCTTTAAACATGGCGCTTGTTTCTATAGATTGGATGTAAGAGTTGATCACTACGCTGAAAGTATAAACAACCAAAAAACAAAAAAAACATGTGGATGACGACGAGAGAGAGAGAGAGAGAGAGAGAGAGAGAGAGAGAGAGAGAGAGAGAGAGAGAGAGAGAGAGAGAGAGAGAGAGAGAGAGAGAGAGAGAGAGAGAGAGAGAGAGAGAGAGCAAACAGGATGACTCAGAAATATTAAATGGAGTGGCTTTCGAGGTTAGTTGTTTTTTCTAGGCTAATTCTGTGGTATCAGCGGCGTGCCCACCATCCTCCCCCCCCCCCCCCCCCAACCACACACACACAAACACATTATCTGCTGCGTGTTTGCTCCGCCAGAAACTAGAAACTGGTAGTGTGGGAGAGACTTCGTTCAGCTTCAAGACTCCTGCTTCTTTACCACCCTCGTCCACCTCAAATAGATTTCTCCTCTTCTTTTACTGACCTGTATCGCCTGACTCTTTTTCCTCTCCTCTCCTCTCCTCTCCTCTATTCTCCTCTTCTCTCTTCTCTTCTCCTATTCACTTCCTTTTTCTTCTCTCGTCTCATCTCTGGTCTCGTCTCGTCTTGTCTCTCCTTTTCTTTCATTTCCTTTCCTTTCATTCCCGTTCCCCGATTCCATGCTCTCCTTCCCTTATCATCCTTCACCATGAATTCCTAGTCCCCAGCCTTCCCTTTGCCTCATAACCTGCTCCAGCATCCTCCCTTTCCCCCCTCGACCTCTCGGCTTCACTTTCCCTCACACGAGTTACGTGCCTCCCGTCCGTTTCAGGAGTCAAAGATGCAGACTTCTTTCACTTCTGTGTGACTCCGAGACTTGCCCTTGTTAGAGGAGAACATGTGCCAGGCGGTCTTTTGCTTCCTCCAACTTTGTCTCCGGAGTTGATGCTAGTAATGAGAACGGCAAAGGTAAACGATGACGGTGATGTTGATAATAGTGATGACTGCGTGTGGGTGGGGGTATTGGTAATGAATGGGTAGTAGTAGTAGTATGATAAAGATGATGATGATGATAAACTGTTAAAATTCTACATTAATACAGTAACATCAGAGAAGTGGGAGACGTTGGGAAAGGAGTCTGCAATGACCTTGTAATGTAATAATAATGATAATAATAATAATAATAATAATAATAATAACAACAACAACAACAACAGCAATGCCAGTCTTCGTCAGGCACGGCACGGCTTAATGATGTTACGTCGCCTTATCTTAATGACGCTTCAGAGACCCAAGCCCAGGGGAGGGTGCGCACCGTCTTCAGGAGCACACTGCCGAGGACGAGGACGAAGACGAGAACCAAGAGGAGGAGGATGAAGTGGAAGAGGAAGATGAAAGGAAAAAATAATAATGAAAAAGAAAACAAGAACAATAGAGAAGAGAAAAACAGAGCGAGAAACGACACCAAGAAAAAGAAAATGCAAGAGGAGGAGGAGGAGGAGGAGGAGGACGTGAAGGAGTAGGAGAAAGAGCAGGAGCAGGAGGAGGAGAAGAAGGAGAAGGAGGAGGTGCCCTTTAAACGACCCGAAGAAGGCAACATACTACACCGTCCCACGACACTCACGACTCCACCACCACCACCACTACCACCACCACAACCACGAGGGACACTACATATACGTACAGCCTTGCACCGCGCCTCTTCCACCTCACTAGCTGCACCTTCAATAGCACACACACACACACACACACACACACACACGCGAACTCAGGCGACGGCACCCTTTCTCCCTCCTCTTTCTCAACTGCAAAACCTCCTCGGGCCATTTGGCGAAATATAAAAGGCCATAATTACACCTCAGATACGGAGCCGCAAAAGCGAGATATGATTCACAAGGCACTTCGTGAAAAGGTTTTGAGTTCATTGCAGTACTGGCAGCCTCGGATTTTTAGGTAAGAGGCCTCGCGTGTATAAGGAAGAGGAGGAAGAAAAGGCAGCCTCCAACCACCAGAAAAAGGGGTTACTCCTGAGGGCAAAGAAGCTAATTTAATGTTTGGAAGAGAAAAATGGAAACCTGATCTGGGGCGGAAATTGGGTTGGAGAAAGAGGCGGCGATAAGGGAGAGGAAAAATGAAGATATAAAAAAGTGACGGATGGAGAAAAATGAGTTGCAGTAAAAAAAGGAGACGAAAACAGAGTGACGAATGGGGAAACGAAGACTGTGAGAATATTAGTGTGTGTGTGTGTGTGTGTGTGTGTGTGTGTGTGTGTGTGTGTCAAGGTAGTGATGAGGGGGCCATAGGGAGGTAGGGTGGGGGCGCCGCAGCCACAGCAGAGAAGCGGAAAAAGTAATATGAGCCGTGGCCGTTTCCTTCCGTTATCAAGCAAGGCGGAAAATAGGAACACCGGAGCCAGGGAGTCGCCGAGCCCCATCTGGCCCTCAAGGCAGCCGCAGGGCCATTTACCCCCCACCAACCCTCCATTACTGCCGGCTACTTAACTCTTTCTGAATCAATGGTACTATTTTCTTCTATTTTCCTCTAAAATAGATTCTTTCTTTTCGAGGCTAACCGTTCGAAAAATATGCTTTTATATAGATTTTTTTTTTTAAGTCAAAAGGTAGCTTCAATTTATACGCCAGTAACGAGTGATCTGTATTTCTTTTCAACTACAACTGCTGTGTATTACTCTTCATATATTGGTAAATTAATTGCCTCTCGAAACCCCACTGTCCTCCCATCAAAGCGGCTGATAGTTGGTTTTTAATTTTATTTATTACATTTGTCGTTGGTCTGATCCACTTCCTGCATTGAAAAATATAAATAACAAAGCAGGACTTGATGAGTACTCAATAACGTCCAGCTCCCAACTATCCGGATAACTCCATAAAAGCATAAAAGCGGATTATTTTTATGTTCTTCGTTCCATTTCAAGACTGCGTTTCATATATGTGTGAAAATTAAACTAACTGTCAGATACGCTATTTATAAGAATCAACGCCTGAAGCAAGTAACTAAAATATTAGTTCAAGCATCTCAACTTTACTGGTTACTGGTTACACGTTACTGGTCTGATTTACATATAAAAACGAGAAGACACGAGACGAGTCAATTAATATGTGTGTTTGTGTGTGTGTGTGTGTGTGTGTGTGTGTGTGTGTGTGTGTGTGTGTGTGTGTGTGTGTGTGTGTGTGTGTGTGTGTGTGTTTTAAAGAGAGAAAGAACACAAAGCCCGAGATATGTTAAAGAAAAGAATAAACGAAGCTATTGTGAGAAAGAACGATAAATGATAGAAAGGCAAAAGGATTGTGGGAAGCGGTGAATAACAACGAGAAGGGAAGAACCAGGACCAAGAGACACCCGTGGACCTCGCCGCCTCCACCGCCTGACTAATGAAGGAGGAAGAGAAGGGAACAGCATCAATCTTAAGGTAACGAGGGGGTCCACCATTGTCTTCTAATTCCATCCTCACACCCGGCGACTCTTTTCAAACCGCGTCCCCTTCCCCATAGATCGATGAAGAAACGAAACGAGAGAGAGAGAGAGAGAGAGTGCTAAGCATAGAGCTAGAAAGAAACACACACACACACACACACACACACACACACACACACACACCACACAAACACACACACAGATCGACCGCACAAACGACAACCAGACCAACCGACCGACAACACAAATAAAAATAAATAACCAAACAAATAAACAAATAAGTAAATAGTCCAATAATATTCGTCGCAGCATACAAACGGAGGAAATGCAATGTAGTCTGAGCACCGAGCATGCTTCCAGTGAGTGCTTTTGCAGGGGAGCGAGCGAGCTAGTGAGGCGAAACAGGTATATAGACACGCAAGGAGGAGGAAGATGAGGAGGAGGAGGAAGAAGAGGAGGAGATGTAGGAGGAAGAGAAAAAGCAGTAGGTTGAACAAGAGAAGAAAGAAGAGGAAAAGGAGAAGTAGGAACAGGAGAAAGAGAAGGACAAAGAGGAGGAGGAGGAGGAGGAGGAGGAGGAGGAGGAGGAGAGACCCGAGGCAACGAACGAGTATTGCTATTGCGTCTCGTAGGTAAGAGGCACTGCAAGACTAAATGCACGAGGCGAGGGGGAGGGGGGGAGGGGAAGAAAGAGAGAGAGAGAGAGAGAGAGAGAGAGAGACTCTTGTGTGTGTGTGTGTGTGTGTGTGTGTGTGTGTGTGTGTGTGTGTGTGTGTGTGTGTGTGTGTGTGTGTGTGTGTGTGTGTGTGTGTTTAATTAACTTGTGTACACTTTAAACGTTATAAAATAAGTGAGTGTCATTTACCCACTGCATCACTCACTACTACTACTACTACTACTACTACTACTACAAACACACACACACACACACACACACACACACACACATACACGAAGGCATAGTGGGTGTCATATCATACCTCCCAATATTCATTTGCGAAGGGTCAACAGCAGGGTTGGATCAAATACTGATTTTTTATAAGTCAAAAACAAATACAAATACTTTTGTTCAGGATTCCAAAAATAGAAATAAAAATAAAAATACTTTTATTCCTGAGTCTAAAAATACAAATACAAATACAAATACTTTTATTCCTGAATCTAAAAATACAAATACAAATACAAATACTTCTATTCCTGAATCTAAAAATACAAATACAAATAAAAATACTCCTATTCCAGATTTCAAAGATACAAATAAAAATAATCCTGAAATACAAAAAAATATAAAGATACTTTTTTCACAAGTTTACACTTCACATCATAATTGCATTTTATCATCATTAATGCCCGGAAGGTTTTCGGGCCGAGTTTTGCTCGCTCAGGAGTGTAAAAATTGCCGGCCTTACTAAACACCCTCTCAGATGGTGCCGGTAACTAACAGGTTCTTGCCTACCACAATCTCAAAGGGTCAACGGTGCGGAGATGAGTACCTACCGCAGCCACACACAGCTTTTTTTTTTTACAGCAAAGGAGACAGCACAAGGGCACACAAAAAGGAAACAGCAATAAAAAAAAGTCCGCTACTCGCTTCTCCTGTAAAGAATCCGAAGAGGTGGCCGAAAGAGCAGTCAACTACGTGAGAAGATAACATAAGAAGAATAGCGTATGCACCCGCCTTTAACTTTACCTTCAGTTTTCTTCCTTTGGTGTCATGGCTAAGTGCAATGTTTAACACTCTCTCTCTCTCTCTCTCTCTCTCTCTCTCTCTCTCTCTCTCTCTCTCTCTCTCTCTCCCCCCCCCCCCCCCGCCAAGGTCTTGCAGCGCTTGGAGACCCGAGTCAAGTGATCACTGAAACTGGTCGTCATTTAGTTATTTTTTTTTATTTCTTCAACGTCTCCTGCGTAGTCATCGAAATGGCCGCCTCTGTGTTAAGGCTGAACTTGACTGAAAAAAAAAGGTTCAGGTTTTTTTCAAGGACACACACACACACACACACACACACACACACACACTTAATCAGGACTGAAACGCGTATTCCCACTCTTTCCTCACCCCTGCTATTCTCTCTCTCTCTCTCTCTCTCTCTCTCTCTCTCTCTCTCTCTCTCTCTCTGTAAAGTACGTAACAATAGTGAGCGGAGAATGAGTTTTAAACGCTCGACGAAGTTTAAGAAATGTGCCGTAAGGTTGTGACGGAAACTGAAGTGCTAAAAGGTGCCGCCTCGCTAGTTACTGCGTACTGCTTGCTGCTATACTGTTATCATCATTATTGAGCACCGTGAATGGGGTATACCCGGAAGAGTACAAATATCAGTAGTTATACAAAGTCTCTTACTCTGCAACATTCAAGACACAGATAATCAAAAGAATAAGGATTGGGGAGAAGCGACGAAGCGATCTTTTTTTTTCTGTATCCTCTTATTTTGGCCCTTGAGCTTTCTGTCTTCTGTGTTGAAAAAAAAGAAAGAAAAGAAAACTGCCAAGTCCTTACCTCATCGATTTCCATTTTTATTAGCAAACTCTTTATCATTGTTAGCTACCATTCTTTTTTTTTTACTGGACGCTTTTCTTCGTTTTATTTTTTGGGGGGAGGGGGGGGAACCATTATAATCCAAATTCTTCCTATTACTCTGTCCTACCTCCCCCCTCCCTCCCTCCCTCTTCTTGCCTTCCTGCCCCCGTCCTTCCCTTCCAGCTCAAGGTCGGACCGGAACTAAGGCCTACACAATGAAAAAAAAATTGTGGCAGGAAAACGTAAAGGTAGAACTGACCATGACTGATGACGGACTAGATAAGTAAACAAATAAATAAGATGAACAAATAAGATAAACAAATAAATAACTAAAAGATAAGAGATAGAACTTATCTTTATTTATACGGATTTTTTATTTATTTATCTACTTTTGCCCTTGAGCTGCTTCCTTAACTGCAAAAAGAAAAAGAAAAGATGGATAGATAAATATAATGATAGATAACCATGCAGATAAATAGATAAAGAATCAGACAAATACATGTTCGATCGTTAGATGATTTGATAGTTAGTTAACAGCTAGTCCAATAGTACCCTTGTATAGTACCCTTAGTTAGATAGGTAGTTAGATAGGTAGTTTAATAATCAGACAGTTTGAATTAGTTAGTTAGTTCGTTAATTTTACTGTATTCTGTATTTGTTTATTTATTTATTTATTTGGATTATTTTTTGTTTTTGTTTTATTTTATTTTGGTGTTTTCTTTTTCTTTTTGTTTCTTTTTCCTTTTCTTTTCTTTATCTTTTTCTTTGTTTTCTTGCTGTTGTTTTTCTTTTTTGATGTTATTTTATTTCTTATCATCCTCTTGTTGATGTCCATAGGCCTGGGTGAGCCGCTTTCCTCCCAGAAGAGACCCACCCATAATTTTGATGTTCGTTAGGGGCCGAAAGGTGGATGATGTTTCTTATATTTTTCTTCAATTGATGTGTTTTTCTTCTTGTTTTTCTTTTCCGATGTTTTTTTCTGTTCTCTTTTCTTCTTATTTCTTTTCTTCGTGTTTTTTAATGTTCTTTTATTTCATATCATCCTCTTGTTGATGTTCTTCGTTGGTCTGGGTGAGCCGCTTTCCTCCCAGAAGAGACCCACCCATAATTTTGGTGATGTTAGTTTGGGGCCGAATGGTGGATGATGTTTCTTTGTATGTTACTTTTCTTGATGTAGTTCTGTTATTGCTGTTACTTTTCTTTTGCGATGTTTTTTTGCTCCTTTTTCCCCTATTTTTTGGTGTTCTTTTCTATATCATCCCTCTTTGATGTTCTTCGTTGGTCTGGGTGAGCCTCTTTCTCCCCAGAAAAGACCCACCCATAATTTTGATGATGTTAGTTTGGGGCCGAATGGTGGATGATGTTTCTTTGTATGTTACTTTTCTTGGCGTTGTTCTGTTATTGTTGTTACTTTTCTTTTGCGATGTTTTTTTCTCTTTTTCCCATTTTTTTGGTGTTCATTTCTTTATCATCCCTTTTTGATGTTCTTTGGTCTGGATGAGCCTCTTTCTCCCCAGAAAAGACTCACCCATAATTTTGGAGATGTTAGGGCCTGAAGGTGGATGATCTGTGTTTTTTATTTTATTTTCTTGATGTTTTGTTTCTATATTTTCCTTTTTCTGGTGTTCCTTTTTATTTTCCTTTTCTTTGGTGTTCCCATCACGTGGATTGTCTACGACATCTAACGAGCACCACAAGCCCCGGTTTATTGTTCGGAGTTTGCTCTCCTAGGCAGACTGCCTACCACGGCTGACGAGCTCCACCTGCCCGGGTTTATTGTTCGGAGTTTGCTCTCCTAGGTTGATTTCCTACGACGGCTGACGAGCACCACCTGCCCGGGTTTATTGTTCGGAGTTTGCTCTCCTAGGTGTATTACCTATGACGGCTCACGAGCCCAACCTGCCCGGGTTTATTGTTCGGAGTTTGCTCTCCTAGGTGTATTACCTATGACGGCTCACGAGCCCAACCTGCCCGGGTTTATTGTTCGGAGTTTGCTCTCCTAGGTGTATTGCCTATGACGGCTCACGAGCCCAACCTGCCCGGGTTTATTGTTCGGAGTTTGCTCTCCTAGGTGAATTGCCTACCACGGCTAACGAACCTCACCTGCCCGGGTTTGTAATAGGAGTTTGCTCTCCTAGGTGAACTGCTTTCGCTAACGACCTCCACCTGCCCGGGTTTCTAATCGGAGTTTGCTCTTCTAGATGAATTGCTTTCGCTAACGACCTCCACCTGCCCGGGTTTGTAATCGGAGTTTGCTCTCCTAGGTGAACTGCTCACGCTAACGACCTCCACCTGCCCGGTTTTGTAATCGGAGTTTGCTCTCCTAGATGAATTGCTTTCGCTAACGACCTCCACCTGCCCGGGTTTATTGTTCGGAGTTTGCTCTCCTAGGTGTATTACCTATGACGGCTCACGAGCCCAACCTGCCCGGGTTTATTGTTCGGAGTTTGCTCTCCTAGGTGTATTACCTATGACGGCTCACGAGCCCAACCATCCCGGGTTTATTGTTCAGGTTGCTCTCCTAGGTGTATTACCTATGACGGCTCACGAGCCCAACCTGCCCAGGTTTATTGTTCGGGTTGCTCTCCTAGGTGTATTACCTATGACGGCTCACGAACCCAACCTGCCCAGGTTTATTGTTCGGGTTTGCTCTCCTAGGTGAATTGCCTACCACGGCTAACGAACCTCACCTGCCCGGGTTTGTTGTTCGGGTTGCTCTCCTAGGTGAATTGCCTACCACGGCTAACGAACCTCACCTGCCCGGGTTTGTTGTTCGGAGTTTGCTCTCCTAGGTGAATTGCCTACCACGGCTAACGAACCTCACCTGCCCGGGTTTATTGTTCGGAGTTTGCTCTCCTAGGTGAATTGCCTACCACGGCTAACGAACCTCACCTGCCCGGGTTTGTTGTTCGGAGTTTGCTCTCCTAGGCAGATTGCCAACCACGGGCTAACGAGCCCCACCTTCCCGGCGTTGTAGCCGAAAGATCTCCGGCACCTCCGTCGGGGTCCCGATGGACGCCGAGGCGCCCTGCCGGGAGCCCTCCAGTCCTGCCATGCTCGCCTGGGAGACCTTGGGCTCGCTGGCGCTCCACCGCCCCGCCGATTCGAATAGGGCGGATGCAAGAACTCGCTTCTTAAAACTACCAGACTGGTTTATAAAATTAATCATAAATGCCGTGAAGGCGACGGTCACCACGTTTATCGGTTCTTAGATGAAGGACCGATGGCCCTCGGGGACGCGCACAAGCATCATAAGGAATCCTCACCGCGGCTTCCGGCGCAGCATCCTTTTTCCCTTTTCTTTCTTACTTCCAATTTTTCTTTTTAATTATATTTTCTTTCTCTGGTTGACTGACTGATTGATTTTACATAGTAAGAATTGGTTCACCAATTAACGTCTTTCAGGTACATTGCATTCACACACCTGCTGAGGGAGAACACCAGTGAGCGTGTTGACTCACGAGGACGGCCCACTAAAGTTTCCTAACATTTGTATTGGGCTGCCACTTCTCTTTAGTCGTCTGTTCCTCTATTTTTCTCTTCTTTATTTCATTCTATTTCCACCTTCCTTTCATCCTTGCTCTCTATACATATATTTCTTTCAAACTTCTTCATCAGCCCCCTTTCCTTTCCACTCTCCCTCCCCTTTATCTCCCTCCATCCCTTTTATCCCCCTCGCCTCCCGCACTTTGTTCTTTTTCTGTTATTATCACGACAGCTGTTTAATTTCTCTGCGGGGACTTTTTTTTATGTTCGTGGATGTGACATGCTTCCCGGGGCGTCCATGTAGTCGCACAGCACCCTAGAATATTCTTGGCATAGTGCTTCGAATTTTTGAAGCTTTTTGCATCACGCCAATACCTCATCGGATTGACATCAAAAGGCAAAACACCTTCTAGGTACGTTTCAAGTTCTGCCTTCACCACTGTAGTGTCATTTGTTGATGCACTTGTCATCATTTGCCCAGCTGGAGGCATGTAGGCAAAAAGACGAGGTCGTGTTGCACTCATGCCAGCCGAAAACACGAAAGGCTCACTCTCTTGAAATGTTTTCTTCTTCAAGGTCGACTGAGTTGGCTCGGAAATAATTAGGTCCACAGTCTTGGAAACCTTTTCCTTTTGCATTTTCTTACATGGCATCCATGCCAGCTTAAACCTGGGGCCCATGACAGCTGCGGCAATGACATCAGTCCGCTTAAGAAATGGATGCAACCTCTTTTTGATAGGTGACTGTAGTGCATTTGCCAAGTTAAAGCAGTAGATCGGTTTACTGTCTCTCGTCGTCTTCACTCACATCTCATCCCCTATGCCTCCCATTTCTGTGACGTCACACATTTTTGCGGGCGGATCCTTCTTCCGAGCCACCCATCCCTCAGTAACTCCCTAAATCCTCTCCTACTCCTCCTCCACGTGACCTGAGGTTAATTTCCTCCTTACTCCCCACCCTCAATTTTTTTCCTCCTCCGCCTTCAACCTTAATGTTCTCCTTAATCCGCTTTCCCCGTGATCTGACGTTAATCCTTTACTCCTTCGCCTTCAACCTTCATCTGTTTCCTCCTCCGCCATAACGCGGCTTAACATTATTTCTTTTTTCTATTTCCTTAACAGTATTTATCCTCCTCAAATGGTTTTGACTCGAAATATAAATACAAATACAAAATACTTTTTTTTCTGGGTGCCAAAATACAAATACAAATACAAAATACTTTTTTTCTCTGGATGTCAAAATACAAATACAAATACAAATACATTAAAATTGTATTTACATACAATTCAAATACAAATACAATTGTATTTGATCCACCCCTGGTCAACAGGGCCTAAGTACCAGTGAGTGACGGCAGTACTGTTAGCCTTTCCCTACAGGACGCTGGACCCCTTCAATGGACCTGGTGACTCATGCCTTCAGGTCATCTTAACGGGCAAACACGCAGACACACACAGTCAGTCACTCACTCATACACTCATTCACTTATTTATCTTTTCTTTTTTTCTTTTCTTTTATTAACTTGTCCCTTCTCTTCTCTTCTCTTCTCTTCTCTGCTCTGCTCTGCTCTGCTCTGCTCTGCTCTCCCCTCCCCTCCCCTCTCCCCTCCCCTCTCCCCTCCCCTCCCCTCCCCTCCCGTCTCGTCTCGTCTCTTCTCTTCTCGTCTCTTCTCTTCTCTTCTCTCCTCTCCTCTCCTCTCCTTTCCTCTCTCTCTTGTCACACAGACCCTTAATACCCAACACATCCTCTTTAGCAGCTTTCCAGTGGTCGTCTATTTCTGGCACTCTTTGTGATCCCTTCCCTTCACACCTATTTTAGAATACATTTAATTTCCTATTTTTTTCTCTCACTTCAAACCTCCATAAGCTCTCACTCTTGTAGTATATATTTCCAAATCTCTATTATCTTTCACTGATATATTTATTTTTATAACCTCTTTTTGTTCGTATCGTTTGCATAGACTTTATAAATAGGACTAACCAATATATAACAATGAGAAATAAATGTGTGTGTGTGTGTGTGTGTGTGTGTGTGTGTGTGTGTGTGTGTGTGTGTGTGTGTGTGTGTACAGATAGATAGATAGATACAGATAGATAGACAGATAGATAGACCAAAGGCAATCTATTTTATACGCTAAGATTATACACATTTTATTACTTTTCTTATTGTAACTGTCACTGATAACCCGAAGCTTACATCTTTTTTTTTTTTTTTTACTTTCTACTCGTAACCATTTACCGGATTAAAAAATGCAAGACGGGATAAGGGATCTAAGCCCAAACAACATCCCCCCCCCCCCCCAACCTCAGAGTTCATAAATATCTCGAATCATGTAGCGGAAACAGCAACGTGATCAGATTCTAAAGCATACACAGAAGAACAGACAACCATATTTACAGCAAGTCACTCCAATCATTAATTAATACATCAAAACAACAAATATTCGAAGATAGCGAACACACATAACTAGTAAACCAACATAATGGCAAATATAAAAGCAATCAGGTGAAAGAAATAAACACTTAAATCAAAGTGAAACAATGAAATAATGAACTCACACATGTACACACACTCAAATAAGTATCGTTACACATTCAGCACGATACAAAACGGGGTAATTTGGGACAATTTTTTGGTAGTTTTGGGATAATGAATGAACAAATTATGTGAAAATAAACATTTAATTGGTTTGGATTGCAGAATATAGGGCTAGCTAAGCTGCTAAGGCTTTTCAAAATAAAAGGAATCTTTTTCCTATTTTTCTCAAATTTTTTAATGCCCGTCCCGAATTACCCCTTACTTTGGGGTATATTGGGACGGCTAGCAGTATAATGGAAAAAAAAACATAACAAAAATGACCTTCACAGACAAAATTAATATATATCACAACTTTAGAAAAAAGTACATACCAAAACCAAATCAACGCATCAGCAATCTGCCAAAACAGTCTTTGAATGAGAGTATTCCTTTATTAATCATTGGTTTCTCTAATTTAAGCACGATGTCATCGCAACTGGTTTCATATTTGTCTGTTCTCTGAATACTTGAAGGCTACAAAGCCTTGCACTGACTTGTGTAACTGAGTTTTTCTCAAGTAATTACCTTTTCTTTGCATTGGGGACTGGAGGTCTGTTTCTCTTATTGTTTTAAGTCCCTCCAACACCAGGTCAAAAACGTGTTCTCTTGTCTGTAGGACTGATGGTTCATTGTTGGATATTTTTCTTATGATCTTGTCTGTATCTATTGGAAAAATCCCAGATCCTTTAAATGCACTTTTTACAAGATCTGTCACATCTCCCAGTTGGTCTAGTAAATTGCTCAACAAGTGAGGGAAATGTTGCTTGGGTTGGGTGGTAAACTTCCTCCCTAGGCTCATCTTCCAGATTGTGAGAACTTTGTACCACTTCCTCTTCATTTGTCCATATACCCCAACGTCAAGGGGCTAAATATACTAAAAAATCTAAGGAAAGCGCTTTTACGTCATCCCGTCCCAAATTACCCTGAGTCTGTTGTGTAGCATTTTTCACAAAATGCATTCAGCTCAGATCCGTAAAACATGTCTGCAAACTTACCTCATAGGACAAGGATTCTGGCCTCTAAGTTTCTGTTCTGCATCTGTACAACAAATCGTGTAGAAGAACGAAAGTGTTACCCTCATGCAGAGGGTGGGTTTAAAGGTCCACATTTAAAGGGCAGAATGTGGAAGGACATTTAAATATTTAAGAGTTTTACTTTTTATAAAATTTTAGGGAATTTTGAACCCTACCCTCTACAGGTCCTAAAGTAAAGGTTTTAATTATTTGGAATCCTCTAATTAATCACCTACATAATTAATTCAGTCTTCCCAAATTACCCCTAATGTCCCAAATTACTCTGTTTTACGGAACTGACACCAAGGACGAAGCCATTGATAACATGCTACTCATGTTGTTATCACTGTGTGAGTTGAGTGTGGCTTCACTTGCCTGAATCAAGTGAGCGTGACTCGTAAATAAAGCAGCAGAATTTGAGCTGGCACATTAACGTTTCATGTAACACACAGGTGGAGTCTTAGTCAAAGTGACTTGATCTGTGTTGTATGTAGCACTATAATATTGTCGTGTTTGGGTGATTAAATTATGCTTTAACACTTCACACACAAGTGAATACTTAAAATTTCGTCAGTTTAGGAGATAATAATTATGATAAACACCTTGTGTTATTGTTAGACAATCGTTATAAGAGCATCGTATATAATTATTACACATGGTTTGAAAAACAGCACAGGCATGATTGCTTTTATTGTATTAGAATGCTTTTAGCAATGCTTTTAACATTGCAACTTGAAATTGTGTTTATTTTTTCAGATGCCCACAGCTTGTTCATGAGAGAAAAGACACGTTCAGTGGAAACATTAGTTCCAAGATGGCACATTATGAACTGAACATATCTGACATGCGTTGATGGTGGATGTTTTTGTCTTTGACATGGGGGAATACTTCTACCCACCGTTGTCACGTATATCATATGACCATTATTGTTTTATAATTTGTGAATGTAAAGCTTAAACAACGGGGGTCCTGTCCTGCTCTCCCCAGCAGAGCTGAGGTGGTGGGGGTGATCGCATTTTAACCAACCCTGCCGAGATTACCGCGGGTTGCTCAATGTGAAACTCGTCGGACCCCACTGTAACGATACTTTTTTTAGTGTGTACATACACCTGGCAAACAAACTCGTCCCGGCGTATATAAACAGACGTCCTTGAATGTGGAAACCGAAAGGCGATTAGAGTTAACAAAGGAGGCGAGTGGTGGAGAAGTGGAGGAAGGAAACGAGTAGAGAATGAAGGAAGGGAGTGAAGGAGATGAGGTGAGGAGGAGGAGGAGGAGGAAGAAAAGGAGGAGGAGGAGGAGGAGGAAGAAGAGGAGGAGGAGGAGGAGGTCTTCATTAGCAGCCGAGGAAGTTCATTTGTAACCCAGACTCCTAATTGGCGAGCAACTCAGGTGAACACGGGAGAAGGAGGAGGAAGAAGAAGAGGAGGAGGAGGAGGAGGAATAGGAGGAGGAGGAGGAGGAGGAGAAAAGTTGATTGTTTTGAGAAAGGGGGATTAAATACTAAAGAAAATTAAACATGTGTGTGTGTGTGTGTGTGTGTGTGTGTGTGTAATTCACCACGACCTGATCACGAGTCAGACTCGCTTTCGCCAGCAGGTACCCTCCCGACGTTTGCAAATGCTCATTATCGTCGATCTCTGGGTACTGACAGGACCTCACACACCACATACCCCATCCCCCTTGCTCAAGGGGGGACAGTAACCACTCCTAGTCAACGGAAAGACTCCGGCCTGAGCGGGGCTCGAACCGCAGCCTGTTTGGCCGTGAAGCCTTGCAGAGCGGCGCTCTAACCGATTGAGCAACCGGAGCGGTGTGTGTGTGTGTGTGTGTGTGTGTGTGTGTGTGTGTGTGTAGTCAAAGGAAAAGGTTACAAGTCACAAATACTCTCTCTCTCTCTCTCTCTCTCTCTCTCTCTCTTACTCACATAAACAGGAACAAACACAAAAAAAGCACAAACAAACAAAAAACAAATAACATAGACAAACACGGACAGACACAAAAAGTTCCCATTCCGCAGCTAACTAACAGACCAACAAAAATAGCGAAGCAAGGCGACGCAGACGAGAAAACGGAACGAAAATATAAATCCTCCGTTACAGAGAGGAAAATAAACATAATAAGCGTTGCATCTTTCCGACGAGCTAAACTGACACTTAACAAACGCCTCCGAGTCTCGCCTTGCTCGGTCACTTTTCATTCCCCCCCGAAAAGTCCGCCTTCACACACACACACACACACACACACACACACACACACACTGCAAGACAAACGTGACTCCGCTCTATGCTTACTTACTGCCACGTCCACTTTCTGCGTCTCTTTGTTTATTTTCCTTCTCCTCATCATCATCTTTTTTCATTCTCGTATCAATACAACTTTAGTTTTTGTTTTTGTTTGTTTGTTTCTTTCTTTCCTCTTTTGTCTGTTTCGCCTCTTGTTTGTTTTGTTTTCTGTGTGTTGTTCCCCTTTTTCCTCTTTCTTTTTTCCTCTTTTTCTTTTTGTTTTCATTTTTTCTTCGTCCTCTTTGTTTCCTCTTTTGTCTGTTTCGCCTCTTGTTTGTTTTGTTTTATGTCTGCTGTTCCCCTTTTTCCTATTCTTTCTTTTTTTCCTCTTTCTTTTTGTTTTCATTTTTCTTCCTCTTTTTCTTTATTTTTCTTTTTCTCCTACTGCATCTGTTTTTCTTTTCCTTTTCTTTTTCTGTCTTTACTTTTCTACCTTCTCTTCTTTTCCTTAATCTTCTTTTTCTTCATTTTCTTTTTTCTCTTTATTCTCTTCCTCTTCCGCTTCATCTTTCTCCTCCTCCTCCTCCTCCTTTTCCTCTACCACCACCACAAACACCTGCACCAGCACTTCTTCCCACATTCCCAATTCCTCCTTTCCCAAGAAACATCTTCGGAGGTTCTCTCGGGGTCCATTCCAGGTCTCCTTCAGTCGCCAGCGAATACCCAGCGACAAACCCCATCTTACTCGTGAAGGGCATAGGGCTAAATTTGATGAGGAAGACCGTGTGTGTTGTCTCATATCTCCATGTTTCTATGTGTTCCTTCCTTCCTTTGTGCCCACTATCAAATAAGCAGTAATGTCTCCTAAAGAGGGATAGATCTAAACAGAGAGAGGGAGAGGGTGTGTGAGTGTCTGTGGAGGGAGGGAGGAGAGAGTTGTGTGTGTGTGTCTATGTAAAAAAAAGATTCTCCGTTCCCAAACTTCGCCGCATCATCCTTCTCAACGGACCTTGCAGATGCAGGATACGTTTTCTTTATGCTCATGGCTCGTGTATGCAGGAGTTTTCCGCACCCGGTATTGGTTTGAGTTCACGGTATTCAATGCAGGGTAATGCTTTTGTTCTTCCATTCGGGGAGTGGGATATGATATGCAGTAAAGGGCCGAGATCTGATACTACTCCGTTGCAATACATACGCGAAGTAATGGAGACATACCGTGGAATCAAAGCCAGTTATCTCATTCTTCTTCCAACCAGCGCAAAGAGGAGCAGTGGAGATAATCTGATCCTCTATGGTAATGATATTCTAAACGTTGTGAGGAGGCAGTACTCGAGTGGTCAGCGCGCGGACGTGTTGATCCTTAAGACAAAGCTTCGTTTCAACTCTCACAGAGGGCGGAAAATAACCCACACGGTGCCCAACTCATCAATCAACCCTAAATTCAGCGACTTTGATCAAGAGCATCACAGGGGGGCAGCATGGGTCAAATAAGAGTTACATCACGGTAGCCACTTTAAATAGTATTTGCCCGCCCCATTATCGGGCTGTGGCCATCCACAAGGCCCAAAAAGAGAGCATACTGGCGCGATGAGCAGCAAGTAAAAAAGAGAAAACTAGTGTAAATCTCTCAACGCCTTAATTTCCTTCCTACCTCAACCACCCAAACTACTACTTACTCTGAATAACTCTCGCGTAATAACCAAGGAGCGAGGCGTGCCGTGATGTAGCAGTTAACGCTCTCGCGAGGTAAGTGGACGCAAGTGGAAGGAAAATTGAAAAGCAAAGTTGTAAAAGTTGGGGGTTTACGCGATTTACCGGCAATGATTCTACTCTTACGGATGAGTCAGGAGGGATTAAGTGTCTCTCCATGCTGGGGATTACTGTCCTTACGTCTGGAACAAAGGAGGAGGAAGAGGAGGAAATTGAGGAGGAGGAAAACGCAGAGGACGAGGAAGATGAGGGGGACGAGGACGAGGAGGACGAGGACGAGAACGAGGAAGACGAGGACGAGGATGAGGAAGATGAGGACAGAGAGGAGGAGGAAAAAAAGAAAAAGAAGAACAAGAACAAAAAGAACAAGAACAAGAGAAGAAGAAAGAAAGAAAGAAAAAAAAGAAGAAAAGGAAAGGAGGAGGAGGAAGGGAAGAGGAAGCAGAACAGACAGAGGAGGGCGCAGGTAAAGTGAATTAGTGAGCGAGGTTAATTGAGGCTCAAGCGGAGAGGAGGCCGCGGGCTACACAACGGGCTGCTTGGGAACAAAGAAGGCAGAGTCACAATCAATACTACTTCTGCTCGAATGATACACACTTCCCTTGGTCCTGGAACAGCTTTAATCACTACTTTGGTGTACGAAAAGCAAACTCGCGCTTATTATTTTTGCCACGGAAGAGAAAAACATGATATTTGTGTGAGTTTCCCAGTGGTGGAGGTTACTGTCAAGCAGAGGATGAAGAGGCAAACATCATGCCCTGCTCGTTTATGCTGTCTCCTACATCACCACAGCATCCGGAAGAGTGGCTGTGTTGTCTCCCTCAATTCCATGCAATTGCCTTTCTTTCCACAGTAATCAGAAGTAAGTCACTACGAAGCGGGAATTAAGAACCACAAATTTTATATCTTGCATGTTTAAATTTGTCTCTCATATTATTATTATATCCAGAAAACAGAAATGTTTCGTAAGATCTCTTCCAAATGCACACACCTACACAATCCTGGGCAAAAGTGACTCAATCTTCTTGCATGCACATCTGAGGAAACATCATGAACGACCTGGCAGGATCTCAAATACGTCAGCCTTGAAGATTCCCATTTATATTCGTATACACGTGGGCAAACCTTAACATAAGCACACACGAAGCTGTGGCCAAAGTCTCCATCTCCGCCACATCACCACAACAACCATAACCTCAACCGCCTCCATCACCACCACCAACAATAACCACCACCAACAACAACTACAACAGCAACAACAACTACAGCACAAATCCGCCGAGTTAAGCCAAGAAACAACAAACAGGCACAGGAAGTCTCGCGCCTCTCCGTCATACGAGGCAAAGTTACAGAGGACGTTACACGGCCGGCCAGACCACTGTGCTCCGCGGCCCTGAAAGCTTGGGACGCGATAAAATCCTTACGACCCGCCGCCCAACATGCAGGTCTTCACAGCGCCTTCCGGAGGGTGTCTCAAGCCTGATGTAGGAGTCCCAAGGCGAAGCTGAACCCCCGCGGCCTGGTCAGATAGTGGTACAAGGGTCACACCGCCTCCACTTCCGTCGCTGCCACTGCCTCCGCCTCCGCCTCCGCCTCCGCTTCCTTCCTCAGGTTGAAGTCGGTGATGTGTCGAGGTAATGGTAGTTTATGCAGACTTTCCACCGCCTCCACCAAAACCAGGTCGTAAAGGCGAATTGCCCGACCACACCAAGAAGGAAAAATTGGCCTGGCATAAATTCACCATTTTTCCCCGGGGATTACCTCAAAATAATTATCCGTGTGTCTGACGGGCGAGGATTTGTTGGCTATGTCACGGTTTATCGCCGTAATAAATTTCGTGATTCTCGGAGGGTTGAAAAAGTGTCAGGTTTAAATGCGGTCGTTAATCTTGGATATTTTTTTCTCTCTCTGGCGCTAAACACGTGAAGTTATGATTTTGAGCAAACTCTTATGCCAGTTGAGGGAATTTATCATAGCAAGAATACACACACACACACACACACACACACACACACACAACGGAGATATTTCCCAAGGTGAGCAAATAGATGTGTTCCGGGGATGATGCGTACGCCTTTAGGAATGTTTAACGCAGTGGCCTCACACACACACACACACACACACACACACACACACACACACACACACACACACACACACACACACACACACACGCCGGGCATGACACGGTCCCCTTTTGAATTTCACATTTCGGCAATTTCTCTGGAGTGGTCGTTTGGAGTGAGCAACGACGGGACGCAGCTATTACCATATACAGCCGCGCCTGAGTGTGTCGCAACCACCAGCAAACTGCACGAATCCTACACTCCCTCGTCCACGCCCCCGCACTCACCCGCTCGCATCCACACCTATCCCTAACCAAACACAAAGCAATATAAATACATACACCCTTACCCTTCCTACCTCCCCCCCCCCCCCCCACACACACACACACCAATTCGCAGACACTCCTACACCTGGCAAATGACTCATCCCTTAAACCACAAACACCACAACCACGCTCTTCTACCACCACATACACCCTTCCTCCAAAACACGTATACACACAATTACTCGCTGTCTTATTCCCTTATTGATGAGCGTTCACGCACACACACAAAAAAAAATCAGACACGTACAAAAGCAAACAAACAAATACAGATACGTACACGAAACAGACTTATAAATAAACCAAACACACTTAACAGCCAAATTTAACTAATATAGCATAACATTTTTCCTGAATTTCATGTATCATGGTACTCATGTCTTATGCGTTTATTTCAAAATCAGACCTTCAGTTTGACTTAAATAAGTACGTCAGTTAAACTGGTAAACAATTTATAAGTACAAGTATTGCTAAGATGACACATACGCAGCAGAAATAGCTACCTGGCAATGATAATGTCAATTATTGTAATATATAGATTGAGGCTTTACGGCCACGCATCTAATGGCAGACCTTGAATTTATATATCCAAGGTGTGCACCCCAAAACCTTCACATACTAACCTACACACACACACACACACACACACACACACACACACACACACACACACACACACACACACACACACACACGCACACGCACACGCACACGCACACACACAGTCTCTCTCTAAATATATACTTTTAGGAGTAAATATAACCACACGGGCAGAGTTGGTCCACTCCCAAAATACTCTTAATATTTTAAAAAGCAACGGAACCATAATTTCTGAGAACCACTTCCTCTCGTTTTCAGCAGCAGGGAGTTCCCTTTCTACATCGGCGAGGCGACTTGGCTGCACTTGCTTAATTAATGATGCCCCTTCCCACATGAAAAACTCCCACGCCTGCAGTTGCGTTTCAATGCCGCTGACAAAGGCGGTGAAGGCTTCCCCCTCACGCCTCGAGGCAAACAGTTATATCTAATGTAACAATATTGCGTTCCCCCTCTTACGTAAATTACAGAGTAGGAGTCTGGATCATATGCAACAACATTCACATGCAGATTGACGAAAAGAAATACACGGGAAACAAAAATATATGAATAAATAAATAACAAATACTTAAAAGTAATATTCAAATAATCTCAGGCACTCTTTCAACTAGTGTGTAGCTGGTACATACATGAATGCATACATACATATAAAGATACATGTGTACACGGATACATACATGAACATACACTCCTGTCCATACTTGTATCTACGACATATTCTTACGCAGAAACAGGACAGCAGCAAGCTTATATACGAACGGATTAAATAGCATAAAAAAGATGATCAAATACACTCAAGTAAATCGTCACCAACAAACCAAACACACACACACACACACACACACACACACACACACACACACACACACACACAGAAGCGGCTTCAAAGTATTCCTATCTTGAGTATCGTTCACTAATGTGTGCAGCGAGACGCATCGCCGCCCGGGCGACAACAACACGTCGGAATATTCCCTCCTGGACACACGTTGCAACGCTGGCGGCTTAATCTGGAGATCGTGCGTCAGTAATATCCGAACATAAGCTTTGACAAGACATGCACATTAAAATGAGGAACCATCTTAATCCGGAACGTTTCGCCATTAATGTATATCATGCTCTTTTATCACGTTAAGAAAAGGCAGACGAAAAACATGGAGAATGAAAAAACGCCTATATACAAACTGCTGCTGCTAGAAACAAAACAGAAATTATCATAGATAATTAAATCTTTTTAGGTAACGAATATCAGGTAATCTGCAACTTATATTTTGGGAGACCTAGTGCAAAACTAAGAAAGAGATCAACAGCAGAGCAGAACAAAAAAAGGTGTACTGTGACATATAGACGTAACACATGCACCACAAACAAACAAGCACCACGTGCAGAAAGTAAAAAACAAGTATTTCCATTTGAAACTGTCCGGTGGGGTGTAGGCCTATGCGGGTCAGCCCCGCCCCATATCTCTGCCACACACTCTCAAGCCCTCTCGCTTCCTCTCATGTGTCAGCCATTTAATACCTTTAAAAGAATCTGATTAAATAATTGGATAATCTAATAAGGTCATATAGCGTTAAGATTGTTTCTTTTTTTAGGATAATAACAAAGATTCTGTATAAATACCATCTTAACACTATATGATCTTATTAGATTATCCAATTATTTAATCAAATTCATTTAAAGGTAGTAAATAGCTGACATAATATATGAGAGGAAGCGAGAGGTCTTGACAGTGTGGCAGATATGTGGGGCGGGGCTGACCCGCATAGGCCTACACCCCACTGGACAACTTCAAATGGAAATACCATAGTCGCCACACAGGTAGGACACCACTTATACTGAAATGACAAGGGAATAACAATTGAAAAAAAGAAGCGCTGAAGTGCAAGTGACGCCTGGAAAAGAAAGCCAACACCACCTTCCCAGAGTGTAAAAGTCAAGGGTATCTACTGACCATAGAGGTGTTCCCAAAGCTGAATTCCCGTTCTACCCCCTTCAAAGCCCAGAGTTTTGCTTTAGTGGTTGTAAACTATCAAAATATAGAATTAAATACTTTGCATGTTGTGCATGTACATGAAAACCACAGTCCGATATATATTTTTAAAAGAAATAAAGTTTTGTGGTAGCCAAAAGTCCATCTGTGCTGACGCTGATTGGCGAATCGCCGAGTGATGAATATTACAAATGACACACAGAAACTATTGAATCTGGCATTATTGGGTTATGGGTAGCGGCAGAAAATATGCGGCCGTCCGTGACTCGTGTGATGTGTTGGCTGTGTCGTGTTTCGGGTTTCCGGAAGCCTGCACCACTGAGGGAGTTCACAGAAAATTAATATAAAGCAATGGGAAAAAAACCTATGCTCATCCCTCAATGGTAATTAACCCCTTATAGAGATAACAGTTGAAATAGAAGACATCTAATGTCAGACGACATGTTATTTACCGCGAAATTCGTGCTAATAATAGAAATACAACAATAGTTGTCCGTCAGTCAAGAAGGCATAAACATCTCAGCAAGTTTCACTTAACCCGCGAAAATAAATTGCCGTTCGAGTGTTGGAAGAGTCTGCAGCTATTAAGAAGACCATTGACGGCGGGTAGTCAGATATATAATAGAAATAAAAATTTAAGGAAATTAAAAAAATGTTTCACAACAAGATACATTTAGATTAAAATTATAATCGTAACTTATTTCTGCCCCAAACAATCAAAGACACTATCTGTTATTATTCCACATGACATGGCCGCGCCAGCAGCAGCACCGCCACCACGGGCACGGTCACTCCTCCCCGTTCTTAATAGAGAACTGTCACGCCAGGAAGCAGTCATTGGCGCGCTATCCAAACCAAAACGCGACAGCCACAGAGACACTTCCGTATGTGCCGTGTGGCAAGTTGTATATTCTGGCTTATTAGAGTTGGCCTTGCTTAAGGAAATGGAAAAAAACGTTGTTGAACAAGAAGAGCTAATGGTTAGCGGCAAGCCGCGCCCAAGAAAACGAGTTTTTTTTTTCTTCATAAATCGCAAAGAGCAGCTCTGTACACCGACCTGCAGGCGCAAACACGTGCCGGGGAGTGTACACATAACTTGCAGAGTGTGTACACAAGAGGCCAGTCGTGTATACCAGACCAAGGGCACCGACGGCTGCTGGGAGGCAAGTGGCAAACACCTCCAAACAAAGCCTTTACTCCTGTTCCTGTTCCTGGAGTGGTATAAAGTCAAGGAAATGTT
The DNA here is from genome assembly GCF_024679095.1 of Eriocheir sinensis. Taxonomy (NCBI): domain Eukaryota; kingdom Metazoa; phylum Arthropoda; class Malacostraca; order Decapoda; family Varunidae; genus Eriocheir; species Eriocheir sinensis. The sequence continues at coordinate 9,495,356 of NC_066523.1, read as the reverse complement.
TCCACATTCCTTCAAGTAACGCGTAAATAACGAACAAAACTCTGCATGGTTTTACAAATATCTGAAATGGAAAAGATCGTTTATTTCTTAGGAAATAATATGGTTTTCTCATCCATTTACTTATTGGGAGATTCATGTGTTTGCACCCGCACCCGCTCACTGCCTCGACAAGGGAGTCACAAGGAAAAATTAATCATGCACAAGTCATGTCGTTCGCCTCACCGAAATGTACAGACCCTTGCACATTGGGCAGTCACCGCTGTACAGCAACGCCAAAAACACTGCGGGACGAGCATTTTTCGTATTGGCATTATTTCAAGTCATCATTTTTTTACAGGCCCTTCCCTTCCCTTCAAGTCTACTTACTTGAAGAATTGTGTTATTTAGAAATTCTCATCCAGTTTTACCAATCTAAAAGGTAATATTTCTGAAATGGCTCATCGATGTTTACATTACGGGCGGTTGGAGGAAAAAGCGGAAGACAGCGAGGGGACAGAGAGCGGAAGCAAGGAGGAGAAGGCGGAGGAAGAGGAGTCCCACTTTGTGCCTAAAAGAAAGGAAAATAAGAAAACTGGTAGGATATGTATTTAGACACGGAAGCGCTAAATCAGCAAGAAAAGAAACCTAAATGTATATAAGAATACCCACGGAATTCAAATTCTTCAAACTATGAAGAACAAAACAGAACAGGAGAGAATTGTATATCTGAATAGTTAAGACTGTGTGAACCTGGTGTACGGTAGCCAGACGGAAATATGAAAAAAAATATACACTTTCATCTCATCGTACCCACTCCCCCCCCCCTCCCCCCCACCTACATCCACATTTGTAAAGGTTTTCGTAGAGGTTGTGGGTATTTCCATAAGCAGTTTTGATAGCCGAGTGACTGTTTGACAAGGCTTCTGCACCATGCTCGTGAAAAATACTTATGAGAGCCCGGCTAACCTTATTTGTGGACTCGGGAAGCAGTTGTTGTGAGAGCCGAAAGCGCCTCAGAATACGGGACTTGGGTCTTTTTGGAATACTCTAAAGGATGCCACTTCTTTACAAATACATAACGAAATTTCAGACTACGAGTGGCAAACAGTTCTTAGAATTGTCAGAGGCTTCCAAATGGGTCCTGAGGGTTATGGGAAAAATAGAAGAAGGTCGCAGAAGGAAAAGTTTGAGGGACGCTACTCGGTCTGCTCGGTACATCTCCTCGCAGCTGAGACCGAGGTGCGGTGTCACGAAGATGCAGAACTGGCGTAACCGACGTGACGGGACTCACTCGATGATGGGACTCGACGATGTTCTCTAAGGCACCAACTGTCCTTTCATGTGTTTGGTAAAATATTCCACCGGACTTTTATACTAGGCACGTTTCTCTAACACAACAGCAGTCCCTCAATGCCAACAACACATCCAAACTTTAAAAAAAAATAGAACGCTCCATACACCATGAAACATAAAACTCGCAAGAACGAAAAACGAAATATTTGAACTATAGATTCCTGAGCCTGAGTGCCAACAGCAGCCATAAAAAAAAACTCACACACACACACACACACACACACACACACACACACACACACACACACACACACACACACACACACACACACACACACACACACACAACACACACACAACACACACACACACACACACACACACACACACACACACACACACACACACACACACACACACACACACACACACACACACACACACACACACACACACACACACACACACACACACACACACACACACACACACACACACACACACACACACACACACACACACACACACGTATGAATAATTCAATCCGTCGTATCTCTCGGGATCACGCTGGCCCACGGACTGAGCTGGATGGGACATGCCAGCGTTGCCAGCGAGCCTACATGCATGTTTGCACTGCCCCTCACGCTGCCCTCCCTCACTCAGGCCCCGGAACCTCTGAGCCGCCCAAAAGCGCATCTCGTTTACAAATTGACGAGAAATGTTTGCGCGGTGCATGATCTGTGTGTCTTGCGCCTTGTTTAATGCCCGAAGACGCATATTACTCTGCCTCAGCATCCTTTAACTTTCCAACCCAGACACTAAGCTGATGGGACCAGGAGAAAGAAAAGATATTAAAAAAGACGCATATTTCTCTCTTGCAACTCATTTTCTGCAGCGCATGATCTGTGTGTTCTGCGTCTTATTTAACGACCAAAATGTGCTCTGTCTCACCTATTTTGTGAAGCCTATATACTGGGGCACTAAGTAGTTATGAGGAGAGGAAACGAAGATAGAGGCATATTTTTCCTAAAACACTGTATACATATGAACGAACAGATAAAGTGAAAAGTCTGAGACACGTCAACAGTTGCAATTTATATTTTTCAAGGAAGGTACGCAGCGGCAACAACAAGCTACACATTTCACCGGAACAGCAAAACTTCCAAGGAAATTTATTACCCCAGATCGGTTGGTTCTTACTCTTACTCTTATCCACAAGGAGCCAAAAACTTCCTCTGAGGACGAACGTGTCTGCCACTCTTGCCTAAAGGATCACAGCACCAACAAAACAGCGAAACAGAGAGAAATAAAATGTAAAGTCAAGGACACAACTGATAAAACAAATTGAAAAGAATAGAGACAAAGGCAGGGGAGGAGAGTGACATGCAAACAAGGATTAATAGCAAAACCATATGAAGACTCGAATTAAAGGAGAGATGGAGGAAGACGGAGGGCGAGATTAGGGAGACGGAGAAGTTAAATGGAAAGGACCAGGCGGCGAAAAACCAGGACTTGCTTGAGAAATGGAAGCTGGAACGTGACATGAAGGCGACGAGGAGGAGGACGAGGACGAAGAGGGAATCGGAAAGCAGGAAGGAAGAGGAAAGAAAGGAAAGCGGAGGGAGGAAAGGAAGGAGGGTTGGAGGGAGAAGAGGGAGGATGAGAGGAATGTGCAAGAAGGCGAACAGGAGGAAGCAGGAAGCAACAAAAAAGCAGGGAAGAAAAGGAAACGAAGCAAAATGTAGGCCAGGAGGGAAAGGGAGAGGGGCAAGTAAGAGGGAGTGGAAGAAAGAGAGGGAGGCAAGAGGAGAAGGAAGAAACGAAGGGCAGCAATAAAAAACAGGGAGGAGGAGGAGTTAAGATAAGAAGCATAGGGGGAGAGGGAAAGAAGAGCAGAGAGGAAAGGGAGAAGAGAGAGAACGAGGAGTAGTAGGAGGAAGAGGGGATCAGAAAGAGATAGGAAGGAAAAGGAAAAAGGATATTGCTGGCAAGGACGGGGAGAGAGACATGGTGAGAGAGAGAGAGGGAGAGAGAGAGAGGGAGAGGGAGGCAGGCAGAGAGGCAGCGCGGTGGAAAAAGGAATATAGTTTGTTTTCGTCGTGGAAGCATAAAAGTTGGGATGCGTCTGTCCTCTTTAAGCCGTAAGGTGTGTCTAATGCGAAAGTTACAAAAAAGTGGACTGGTGGGTTGCGGTGTTTTACTGCAACAGTGCGCTAATATTTCTTGATAAGTCTTTTTCGTCTCGCCCCCTCTCTCTCTCGTCTGTCTGTTTGGCTGGCTGGCTGGCTATCTATCTGTCTGTCTCATACCTACTATCCATATCAGAACCTATGACATAACGTTTTTCGCAAATATCTTTCAGACGAAGACTCGGATCAGCATTGGGCTTTGGCACAGATTGTTTCACACACTCCGCTAATTTTTGACGTTATTGTGCAATGCCAGATGCGGTTAATTATGGCGTTTACTCTTGACTGTGATGGCAAAACCTGCGTGAGCCACTTACACATTCGAACAAGTAAGGCGTGACGTATTTGTGACGTGTATCCACAACGACCCCTCCCTTTCCCTCCCTCCTTCCCTCCTCCTCCCCCGCACTCTCTCTCTCTCTCTCTCTCTCTCTCTCTCTCTCTCTCTCTCTCTCTCTCTCTCTCTCTCTCTCTCTCTCTCTCTCTCTCTCTCTCTCTCAACCCTCCTGTCACCTTCATTACACAAGAGAACACACTAACCTGACATTATTAACACATTTCACAGCCTCAGGTAATAATGCGAAATGAACACCTCCGAGTCATAGGCGTCTGAGTAGAGTATATCATCACCGGCGAATAAAAAAACGTCCTTGTACATTAGTAAACGAGGTAATCTCGTCCACAAATTGCTCCTATTTCCTTGTAACTAAACAACTTCATAAGGGATTGCCAAGAAAAGTAAATATAAGACCATTGTTAGTATAAGCATTTTTCCATTAGTAGTAGTAGTAGCAGCAGTAGCAGTAATAGCATTAGTAGTAGTAGTAGTAGTACCAGCAGCAGCAGCAGTAGTAGTAGTAGTAGTAGTAGTAGTAGTAGTAGTAGTAGTAGTAGGAGGAGGAGGAGGAGGAGGAGGAGGAGTAGTAGTAGTAGTAGTAGTAGTAGTAGTAGTAGTAGTAGTAGTAGTAGTAGTAGTAGTAGTAGTAGTAGGGGATCTAGACGTAATAGATGATAGGTGATTTAGTGTCAGGTAGTATTAGTGATATGGTTGGATGCCACAGTCATTAGCGAACAGAGTTGGGGCTAATGACCTCCAAGCTATGGAGCCCTCCATGATTATGTGTCGGGAAAATAAACATGGGTGGAGGTATCATTTATGTAGTAGTAAAAAAAAAAAAGTAGTAGTAGTAGTAGTAGTAGTAGTAGTAGTAGTAGTAGTAGTAGTAGTAGTAGTAGTAGTAGTAGTAGTAGTAGTAGTAGTTGTTGTTGTTGTTGTTGTTGTTGTTGTTGTTGTTGTTGTTGTTGTTGTTGTTGTTGTTGTTGTTGTAGTAGTAGTAGTAGTAGTAGTAGTAGTAGTAGTAGTAGTAGTAGTAGGAGGAGGAGGAGGAGGTCACCAATCCAACTATATATATATAAATATATATATATATATATATATATATATATATATATATATATATATATATATATATATATATATATATATATATATATATATATATATACCCAATAAACTAGGTCACCATTCTCCTCCCCGAAGTAAGTCACCTTCCTCCGTTTGGGTTCAAACTTAATCTCGAACTTAGAACTTGGTATGTGCCAACCAAACTATTGTCAAGTCAGTGCGCTAATGAGACTCCTCCCATTGACTCAACCAGCCACTCATCCACATATCCATTCTGCCGATCAACCACTCCGCCACTCAGCCAGCCACTTCAATCCGTAATCATCTACTCGAGGTCGTACATTGCTGGCTACACTGTAATTTAGTATGTCATTTAATAACTCAAACACACTGTCAATCGCCAAACAGGAACACGGAGACCTATGCACGTTACCGGTAAACCAGCGACACTCTCCTACAGCCACTTCGTTATTGTGTTAGCCATTCAGTGAGCTATTCGACGTAGACGTATAGCCACCACCTTCCTCCATCCGGCCCTATGCTCCACCGATCTCTGGGACTCAGCAAAGTGTCAGTAAAATGTCCCAGGTTAGCCTTACTAGCCAATGTTACCTATAGCAGTCCAGTGATGCATTCAGCCACTCAGCCACACAATCAACCCCCTATCCAATCATCAAAGGGCATAGGCGAGAAGTATTAAGTGTGTTGGTAAAAGGTTCCAGATTAGCCTTACTAGTCACTATGGTATATGTTTTTAAACGTCTCGGACTCCCATTACAATTCTTTTCTAAAACCACAGAGAAGACTAACCAGGTTTTCATTGGTCCTTTTCCCGTTCAAGGTGCAGAAGTCTGGTAAAACTATCATTAGCATCACCAAACAGTCCATGGAAATCCCAGCAACTTTTCACAGAGGCTTTTCAAACAGGCGAAGTGAAGTATCAGGACGCCTCTCCTCCCGAAATTGACCTCTCTTTTTGGCCACGCAGTAAGTAGCGGGCTTTTTTTTTTTTTTTTCTTTACGCCCTTGAACTGTCTCCTAAGCTGTAAAAAAAAAAAAAAAAGAAGAATACGGGCCTAAGTCAACAACAGCAGCCATCCAGTAATTCATGCAGGCACTTAACAACACAGTCAGCCTCTTATCCAGTCATCACGGGGAACAGAAAGGCAAGAAGCATCAACAGAGGCAAGAAAGTCCCACGTCAGTCTCTCTAGTATCACTCTGCCACTCACAGTCTCTCACCTCACCTTTATTAAATGGATGGGAGACCAAGGAATATTAATAATGGCGAAATAGTCACAAATCCAGGAAATTCAGCTCATATTTTATTCACTTCTCTCTCCCTACTCTATCCACATCACACCCGCTTCCTCAACCCACACACACGCACACTATTTTTCAGCCCACAAACGTTCCCAGAATAGACTCAACTTTACTATCGACGACGAAGTTTGCAATTTTGTGGCAGTTCTTTGACATCTCCCATTTTCTCAGTAAGGCCAGGATATTTCAGACTTTTTTCTGTTGTTTCTGTGTAGATTTTAGTCTGCATGCCTCTAGCTACCCACGCATCAATAAAACAAGTAAAGAACCATCCAATAACTACCAACTACCATCCCAACCAGCAGCATCAACAACACCGCCACCATCACTCAAACTTAATTAACACCACAAACTCAATAACGAGATACAACGAGAGACGGCAAGAGGCAGGAACAAGAGGCAACAACAAACTCCTCATCCCAGCCAACCCGAGGCCTCATTAGGTAATCGGCAGCCATCCAGACGTACTTATTTCACCGAGCAGCGTAGGTCAGGACGAGTGAACGAATGGCTGGTGGCTGGGAGGCGGAGGCAGAATGGTGGGGGAAGGGAGTCTGGAAAAAAGGATGAGCAAGAAGTAACGATGGAACAGAATGAGGGCAATGCAGAAAGCGGCGGAAGAAGGGAAGGTGGAGGTGAAAATGTAAAGGGAAAAATTAAAAAAAAAAAAAGCTTGGAGGAGGGAAAAGATAAATCAGAAGGGGAAAAAAAGCGAAAGGGGGGAAAATGCAAGAAGAGAAGAGGGGAAGTGAAAAAAAGGAAGGAAGGTAAGAAGAAGGTTGAAGAAGTTAAGAAGACAAAGCAGTACGTGGAAGAATGAAGGTTGGAATATAACAGATAGCAAAGAAACAAGTACAGATGAAGAAGAAAAGAAGAAGCAAAAAGGGTGGAAGGAGAAAAACGGGAAAACAGCGAGTGGAAGAAAAGAAAGAAACTGGATAAGAAAAGTCGATAAGCCAGGTGAAGAGTTGATGAAGGAGGGCGGGCATAATCAGATAAAGATGCATGAGTGATGAGGCGAGATAGAGAAGGAAGAAAATAAGGAAAGGCGAGAAAATGGGAAGAAAGAATAATAAAGGTGTGTAGACGGAGTGGAGGAAAACCAGATGGAGATAAGCAAGGTGTGAGGAAAGGGGAAAAAAGGAAGGGCAAGAAGATAGGAAGAATGAAGGAAAACAGACTGTAGACCTCATAGGAAGTTGAAAAAGGATGATGGATGAAGCTAGATGAAGAAGGAAACTGAGGCAAGATGGTGAAGAGGGGGTGGAGGGGGACGAGGAAGGAAATTATGAAGGATGGATGATAGATGCTTAGGTATGAAAAAGAGGAAAAAGGCTGGAGAAGGACATCGAATGGGGTCTTGAGAGTGAAGCAGAACGGTTAAACTGAAGGAATATTAATAAGCAAATCAGGTGAAGGAAAGATTCTGAATTGGGAGAAGAGGCAAAGAGAAATGGCAGATAGGAGTTGAAGAAGGAAAAACTGGCGAGGTTGGAAGGAAAATATGGCGTGTCAAAAGAAGTAGCAAATGAGTAATGAGAGAACACGTTAGTTAAATAAATAGAAAAACAAAGACAATGAAAATGGAGACAGGTAAAGGAAACATGCAGGGAGGTGAGAAGGTAATAACGGAGAGGAAGAAAGAAGCAAGATAGATTAAGATGAAGGACAGGAGGAAATAAAACCTGAAGACGAGGAGGGAGGAGGAAAAAAACGAAGACGGGGATAGAGCGACCGGAAACTAAAATGGAAGGAAGGAAACATAGAGGATAAAATATGAGGTGAGAAAAGTTGGAGGGGAGAGAAGAGAGGTAGAGAAGCAGAGAGGATAAGAGAAAATTAGGTGAATACAAGGAAGCAGGTAATGAGAAAAATGAGAGAAGAAACAGAGACATAACAGGAGAGAAAGGAGAAGGAAGAGGAGAAGGTGGAGAAGGATAGAGCATGGGAGGAAGCAAAGGAAAGGGAGGGAGGTAGTTTACTGGAGAGAGGAGTAAAGGAAGAGAATGGGAAGTAAGCAGGATTAGGAACTTGTAATCTCTTGGTTAAGTTTGTTGATATCCTGAGTTACGACTTGAGAACGAGAGAGAGAGAAGAAAAGGGAGAGAGAGGGAAAGAGGATAAGATAGGAGGCTGAGAGGTTGAGAAGGTGTCAGAATAAGAGGAAGGGAAGAAGAGGTGGAGGAGGAAAATTAGAAGGAATAGAGAAATAATATATGCCGAATTATTCACGAGATTGTGTGAGGAATGGAAGAAAGAAGAGAAGGAGAGAGAGAGAGAGAGAGAGAGAGAGAGAGAGAGAGAGAGAGAGAGAGAGAGAGAGAGAGAGAGAGAGAGAGAGAGAGAGAGAGAGAGAGAGAGAGAGAGAGAGAGAGAGAGAGAGAGAGAGAGAGAGAGAGAGAGAGAGAGAGAGAGAGAGAGAGAGAGAGAGAAACACAAAGGAAGGAGGGAAGGGAGGGGGTTATGGGGGGAAGGGAAGTGATGATGGGGAAAAATGATGATGATGAAGGTAGGGGTGATTAATGGCTGGCGGGGCTGTGTCACTGCTATTGGAGGTGATGGTGATGAAGCGGCGGCGGAAACGGCCTCCTGGATGTGGTGCCGCGAGGGGAATGGTGATGGCTGGCGGAGGTGATGGTGAAGATGGTGATGGGGACGATGCAGAGAGGGAGGGAGAAGGGGTGACGGTCCTCTCAAAAGAAGTCAGAAATCAGAGAACGAAACACAGGTAGGAAAATTGATTAAAAAGCAAAAAAAAAACAAAAAAAACTCGCCTGGTTGCCCGAATCACTACCAACCATGAGTGTGTCTCGGTTGCCTCTATCTCGTGCTGTCCCACCCGACACACACACACACACACACACACACACACACACACACACCACTGCTGACAATTATTGGGAATGAAACGTTTAACAGAGACTGACATTACAAATTAAACTTGTGAAGGGATGAAAAGTCGCATCGATCTTTATTAAAGTTAAGAATTTCAATTTGTATTTATGTGCGATCGTGTGTGTGTGAGTGTGTGTGTGTGTGTGTGTGTGTGTGTGTGTGTGTGTGTGTGTGTAGCATCTATGAGCACAGCCGCCCACAGCATCTCTGCATGAGCACAGCCGCCAACATACAGCTAGAATCTCGGCACAGCCTCTAACACACATAGCCAGTTTTCCTGTTGCGTGCGGGCTAGTTAAAGCTCGTCTGTATATGTGTGTGTGTGTGTGTGTGTGTGTGTGTGTGTGTGTGTGTGTGTGTGTGTGTGTGTGTGTGTGTGTGTGTGTGTGTGTGTGTGTGTGTGTGTGTGTGTGTGTGTGTGTGTGTGTGTGTGTGTGTGTGTGTGTGTGTGTGTGTGTGATTCTCTCTCTCTCTCTCTCTCTCTCTCTCTCTCTCTCTCTCTCTCTGGGGGCTTCGTGGTGCAGTGGTTAGCACACTCGGCTCACAACCCTACGCCCCTGTCCACCCAGCAGTGAATAGGTACCAGGTATTAATCGGGGGTTGTGTCCCGTCTCCTGGGATCTGTTCCATTCTCCTATAATTCCTTCCCCTTCTGTCTCTCCGGCATATGACCACAGATGTTGCGCCGACTAAACGAAACTTTCCATTTCTCCCTCTCTCTCTCTCTCTCTCTCTCTCTCTCTCTCTCTCTCTCTCTCTCTCTCTCTCTCTCTCTCTCTCTCTCTCTCTCTCTCTCTCTCTCTCTCTCTCTCTCTCTGCCCACACACACAAAACAAATCTCTGACGTTCAAGGTTACACATTTCGTCATTTTGTCTTTCCGACTCACGCTGTCACTCTGCTGCTTGCGTAACTGGTAGCGATTGTGGAGGTGGTGGTGGATGGTGGTCGTTTATAAAATGGTGGTGGTGGTGGTGGTGGAGCGATGGTGTTGATAGTGGTGGTGGTAAAGGATGAGGATGTAGAGGAGTAGAGCAGTGGTCGTAGTAGTAAATATAGAGAGAGGTGGAGTGATGTTAGTGGCGGTGGTGGTGGGGGCAGACAGTCATTGTTGTTGTTGTTGTTGTTGATGGTGGTGGTGGTGGGAATGGTAGTCGCTGTGGTGGTGGTGGTGGTGGTGGTAGTGGTAGTGATGGAAATGGTGATAAACGTCAGCGGGAGTGGCAGAATTGGAGTTGTCAGTGGAGGCAATAATGGAAAACAGTGACGATCGTTCTCTCTCTCTCTCTCTCTCTCTCTCTCTCTCTCTCTCTCTCTCTCTCTCTCTCTCTCTCTCTCTCTCTCTCTCTCTCTCTCTCTCTCTCTCTCTCTCTCTCTCTCTCTCTCTCTCTCGTTTTTTTATGCTTCTTCTCCCTCTTCTCTCTATCGCAAAATCTTCCTTTTTTTCCCATGACTCATCCTTTCTCTTATGCACCTATCATACTCTCTCCTCCTCCTCCTCCTCCTCCTCCTCCTCTTTCCTCCGCCTTCTTTTTTTGACTCCTGCTCCTTTTTTTTTTTTTTTTTTGGGGGGGGAGGGGTCTTTTCACAATGTCTCGCTTTCCTCTCTGAATTATATCCAACACTACTCTCTCTACCCTCAAAGATCTTGACTTGCGCTTTTCTTGGGGGCATTTATCATTATTTAATAAGAGGACAGAGATCAGATACGCTTTTAGCATCAACCAGTTACCTCAATGTGTCCCGAGCGCTTTGAATCTATCAAGCAACCAAAGGCAGGACAGCAATATGTTCCAGCCTTTGTGAAGCACCGCGTGACATCGCCAATAGGACACATGAGGAACCATTGAATATTCGGAAGAGGGTGTGTTGAGAAAACGTATAATTAACACCAATATTTGCAGTTCACAAACCAAAAGCGAAGCCATGAACAATGTAAAACCTTAGAATTATTTACTTTGATGGCCAGGGAAATGAGTAACATGATGTGCCTGAAAAACAATATTAAAGTATACAGAAGAATATTCAAATGAATAGGGAAGTACTGTGGAGGGAGGATTATCATAGAGAGAGAAATCAGTGCAGAAACTTGGTAAGCATTTGTTTAAAACATGTACCTCGGTTTTTCTTCAGAGCTCTCTTTTAAATCATCTTCTTTTGATAAATCTGACTTCCATCATTCAAACTTTCTGCCTCGTTTTGCCTCGTAGCTTCCGCTGAAATGCATTCGTTTCAAACACATCATTCATATTTCCTTAAAAGTCTTATTCAATACCTCTTTTTTTTGGGGGGGCAACTCTTTCATCATTAATTAACACTGCTATTTGCTCCCCTGTCAGAATAATTCCATGTTTCTTTCATCACTAATTCTGCATTTTCTTCAACTGCCAAAATCATTCCATACTTCTGTTATCATTAACTCTGCTTTTTGTTCTCCTGCCAGAATCATTTCATATTTCTTTCATCATTAACTCTCTGCATTTTGCTTCCCTGCCTGAATCACTCCATATTTCTTTGCCTCCCTAATTGTGGTTGCCTTCTGAGAGCCACTAATATTCTGCCTCTCATCCCCGCGCATCCCGGCAATGAAGAAGAAAGGGATTTGCAGCATACAGACGACGGAGCGGGAGGAGGAAGCCCCTATTACGGCGGCGGCCTAAGGGTTTCGGAGGTCATTTGCTCGAATAGCGAATGACGAAATAGGATGGGGGATGGGGGGAAGAGAGAGAGAGAGAGAGAGAGAGAGAGAGAGAGAGAGAGAGAGAGAGAGAGAGAGAGAGAGAGAGAGAGAGACGAACAGACAAACAGACATACAGGCAGAAAGAAAAAAAAGAATAAGAAAATGAAAGAAAAAAAGAGTGAAAGAAAGAAAAAAAGAAAAGGGGAAACTGTGTAAGTCTGCGAGGAAGAGAGTAGGTATCATAAACGGGGCCTAGAGTTGGGGAAAAGGGAAGATGAAGGGAATGAGGGGAAAGAGGGGCCAGAGGAATGAGGGGATGAGAGACACGAGGCTGAGGAGGGCCGCGGCATTACCCAAGGAATGAGGAGGTCGTAATGGAAGGCTCTTAGTGCCGTATGTCTTGAGGGGAGGAAAAATACGTACTTCCTTTATTATCGTTACTACTATTATGATCTTTTACTACTATTGTTATGGCATTATCCTTATGGTTTCTTCATGATGAATTAATAATAGACAGACAGACAACTAAGCGATTTTTTTTCTTTTTTAGTTACTTCTGCCTTAAAGTTTTAATGAGTAAGAAAACTCGTTTCTTTCACACGACAAAACGAGAAGAAAACGTAGGATTGAAAAAGGTTTACAGTGTGTGTGTGTGTGTGTGTGTGTGTGAGAGAGAGAGAGAGAGAGAGAGAGAGAGAGAGAGAGAGAGAGAGAGAGAAAATGACTGATTCACTGACTGACTGATTGACTTATTAGAGAGATAGACGGATGGTTGACTGACAGACTGAGACACTGCATGAATGAGTAAACAATAGGGTGAGTGAGCGGGTGGGTGAAAGTGTAGATGGCGAGTGTGTGGGAATGAGTAAGGTGGATATAAGAGAAGTCATTAAATGGATGATAAGGAGTAAGTGAATGAATGCGTGGGGACGAGGGGTAGGGGGAATACAAGAGGCTGACTGGTTGGCTACAGGGCTAAGAGACGCAAGGGAACAATTTGTGGTCTGCCTGTTAGATCACATACCTCTTTGACGCCCAGCGAACGTGCTCATCAAGTGCCTGTTCTCTCGCCCACAAAATGCTGCCCGGGAGGAGTGCCTGGAAGTAGGGCGATAGAGTGGGAATTGGATTTTACAGTCATTAATTCTTTCCTCTGATGTTAAACGGCACAAAGTGAATTAGTAGATGACTGCTCACTGATTTCATTTTGACCGAATACAATCATTGCAGCTTTTGTTTCGAAGGAATAAAATAATCCTCTACCTCTCATTCGATTTACCTTCATGGTTAGAATATTCGTTACGAAATAAGGCGTTAGCGTGTGTAGAAATATCATAGCGGCACAATATCTATGTACATTCCATCAAATAAACGTAAAGTAAATGTTCTCAGAGAATTTCAATCTTTGTGGGAAGTTCATGAATGCCTCCAGTCATTAGATGTCCCGTTAAGATATCCGTGCAATTACAGTACGTGTTTGAGCATAATAACGTATTACAGATATATCACAAAGAAAAAAGTTGAAGATATATGTAACTACAACCAAAGAATTTCAGAAAATTGACACTCGCCTATTAGTAAGTTTATCATGAAAAAATATTAAATAGTCCTGAATGTTTAACTGCGCCATTTCGTACATCGTTAGCCCGGGTGATCTCATTCTAGGTGTTGGTGGAGACTACATAGCCGTTATGAAGCAGCTTTCCTTACGGTAAGGCAGAGACGACGTGAAGTCCTCGACAACTTCGTTATACCCTTCAAACTAAACTGAAATATTTACCTGTGAAGGTCCTCCACGGCAATGCTGGGAAAACGAAAAACCCAAAGGAGCCCAACAACTGACTGTGATGATTCCTTTTTCTCTTTTATAAATCTTTTCTCATAATAAACCTTATATATATATATATATATATATATATATATATATATATATATATATATATATATATATATATATCTATACATATATAGATAGATAGATAGACAGATAGATGGATAGATTAATAGATAGATAGAGAGATGGATAGATAGATAGATCTAGATAGACAGATATATGGATAGATGAATAGATAGATAGATAGATATTGATATAGATATAGATATAGATATATATATATATATATATAGATAGATAGATAGAGAGATAGACAGATATATATAGGTAGATAGATAGATATACACACACACACACACACACACACACACACACACACACACACACACCCACACATTTATATATATATATATATATATATATATATATAGATATATATATATATATATATATATATATATATATATATATATATATATTGCTGAGTAACGGAACTGCTCTCGCTTCAGAGAGCTTCAGCTGCCAGCAAAACAAAGCATTCTGTGGACTACGAGTCAGAGAAACAGATTTATCGAAACAGTGATCCAGTCAGCCTCACAAAGGGTTCCTTTGGCCGAACGTCAACATAGGATTACCGCCGCTGCCGCCGACGCCACACGAGACCAAAAACTCCACAATTGCTTGGGAAAGACAGGTATTAAATTATTTTCTGAGCCAGCCTAAAGGCATCGAGGCGGCACAAAACTGCGACTCTTTATGTGAAGCTCAGCGAGACCCGACGAGGAGACACACTAAATACCATCTCGTTGCAGATTTCTAAGACCTTTAAATCAAGGAATAATATACCTTAGTTTCGAAGGAAATGAGATATCAAACACTTGCTTATAAATTTGATGTTTCCGGCAACAACCCTCACTATTTTCAATCCACTCTGACCAACACGCTACAATCATGCATTTAAAGCCCACAACAACGTGTAAGAGCATCACCTGACAAGGTTATCAGTGTAGCTGAGTTTCCCGAGGCCACGCTCAGCAAAGCGAGTATGCCAAGCACGCCGGATATTCTAAGCGGGCATATTGTGGCACAGAAGGGCTCGCCAGCACCTCCAAGTGTCCCAGTAATCGTACATCCATTTGTCGTGTCTGCATGTCTATCCTGACGATCTAGCTGAATGAGTTAATTATGTTTCTTATGTCCACTGACCTGTTGGGCATAGCAGGTGAAAAAGTGGTGACAAGCACTAAAGTTCCATTATTTAGCAAATCTGAGAGGAGTATGTCTGCGACATGCGCAGATTTCACCTTTATTCATTACATTTATTCCTCTCCTTCATTCTTCACACTTATTTAGCGGATTTCACATTTATTCTTTACATTATAGGGCTGACTTCACAGTATGTATGCCGGCCTATGCGTGCATGCACCAGGAATATTACAGGAGTTTAACCATAACAGGTAAAATAATGGTGACAAGTACTGAAGTTCTCAGGGCGTTTGCTGGTCAGCTGGTTAAGTGAGTTCATGTCGTTCAAATTCTTCCAAAAAATAACTTCTAGTAACATTGAAGCACTGCAACGTGTTGTTGTATTGTTTAATATTTTGCGTTACCTAAGATTCCAATCTCTGGTACGGTACCGATGCAAAGAAACAACGCCGTGAAAGACGACTGTAAAATCGGATTTCTATTTGGTAACGATCCCAACAAAAAGAAGTGACTGAGAAATCGGCCCTAAGTGTTGCATCCACGTTACAACAGTTTGCCTTTCCTAGATTTTCCCAAGCATCCATTTATTCAGCAGCCCGAAAGGAAGGATATACAGCTGGGTGTGCTGGGCCCCAACGACTCAGTGCCGTAACCGAACTCGGGTCCGCTAGAAGTGCTAATCACTACACCACGAATTATCAAATAATCATAACCAGACCAGTCAGTCCTTCATTATCAATAAAATTATGGATTCAGTCATGATAAAACATACCTTCTCTTGCCCAACTTATGAACTACAACTTTTTTTCAAGGAATTCACTTATTTATGCGATGGCATGAAAACATTACTCTTCATCAAATTTACGGCCCCATACATGCCTCCGCTGATAAAAACTTATATATTTCCCCACCATCCTGCGCCCACGCTGTGAATATTCATGCCATTACCCTCATATTTCCTGACTCGTTACTTTTTTTATCGATCCCGCAGGCAATCCGCTCCTCCATTCAGGCAGCAATCGCAAATGACGTGCATTACCCCTTAACGGTCTCCCATCACAGGCTCAGGAGGGGACGAACAACATGACGAGCTTTAACCATCCAGACTCTTTTCAAAATCCATTAAGAAGAAACAAAAAGATCAAATGAGCCTTTCCGTCATGCTAATCCGAACTGATAACTATTATTACTTCCAAAAGCAAGGGAATGCATTTGATGATGGCATGAATTAATCGTTCAATCTAAATTCCAGTTTCATGGATAGAAGGAAAGAAAATCGTTCATCATTTTAATCTGAACTGACCTAAAAAAACAAACAGGTGAAGGTATTTGAGGAAGCCATGAATCGAACGTATATATAAATTTCAGAAGAGTAGATCCTGCCTTCCGATAACAGCCTATATAATACAAAATAAACTACACGCGTTCACTGGAAGCACGACAAAGTGAAAAAAAGTAAAAGAAATTAAATATAACAAAAAAACGCTATGCCTAACTTTTATATAATGGATTCTGAACTTGGTAAAAAAAACTGCCATATGATATTGAATAAACTGCAACCCTTAATTGGAAACAGACCCGAATCAAAGAGCACAGACGAGTTCCGGGCTTGCTCGCCGCGCCCCCCACCGTTGACGCGCTACTCCCCCGCAGCTTTTCGCTTGTCAATCACTTTGCATCGGTTATCAACTTTTACAGGCGTGCGGGGAAAGGCTGGCGCGTAGAGAAAAGGTGTGCGTGCGTGTGTGGGTGTGTGGGGGCAGGGAAGATATGTGTGTGTGTGTGTGTGTGTGTGTGTGTGTGTGTGAGAGAGAGAGAGAGAGAGAGAGAGAGAGAGAGAGAGAGAGAGAGAGAGAGAGAGAGAGAGAGAGAGAGAGAGAGAGAGAGAGAGGAAAGTAATCGATTAACCAATAGACACAGCCACGGACGAACGGACAGACACAAACAGACAGACACAGACAGGAGGGCAAATAAGCAGACAGAAATATATATAAAGACTAACAGAAAGACAATCACAAGCAGAGACAGACAGACAGACAGACAGAAATGCATTAACAGACAACCAGACACCCATTTAAGCAAGCATACAGACAGACAGACACACTCGCCAGGTAAACGAAATGGAAAATGGAAAAACGCCGATTACAGTTTAGCATTGAAGCGTTGCGTTGCGATCAGGTGAGTAAGAGTTGCTGATGCTGCTGGTCGCGCTAAGCTGCCTGATGACTTCAATTATCCGCTCGTTAGTGCTGATGCTGGCCCCGCTTCATGCCCGTGATGTGACGGCGCTAACCATGTCTCCGCGCGTGCCCGTAATGTCAGGCAGAGGAATTGCAATGGATCTAGAGTGGTCTGTACAGTATGTGGAAAGGAGACAGAGAGAAATGGATGGACCGATGGACTGATGGATGGATAGATGGAAGGGTATATAGATAGATGATTGGTAGAGAGATAAATAGAGAAATACAGACAGATAGATAGAGATATTGATAGATAGATAGACTGATAGATAGATATAGATGCAGGTAGAGAGAAATATTGTAAAAGTGAAACATAATAGGCGCACCTGACATTCCGTAGCCGATCCAGGATTCAGTACGTTTCCTAACTAGTAGAAGGTAATTTTATAATTGTATTTCGTAAAGTATCCTTATAACCAGAAACTAACTAAAATTATGGGTATTCTTTTTCTTGAAGAGAATATTGAATAAACAAGAGAACAATAATATGAAAATACGTATAGTCACCGTTGCCAGGTCATCGTATTCAGAGCACAGTATTTACCGGTTTCTGACGCCTAACTATTGCCAAGAAACATCAGGATCTAACTCTTATAACGATAACTATAAATTAGTTTCGTTATTGGAGCCCAGAAGACAGTTTGGGGGTAGGAAGTCGGGAAATATAATCGGCTGAGTACGACAATCTGGCAACGTTGAGGCTGTAGCTCCGTGGCCCGAGCCAGCCTGTACGCCATTTTGCGGGTGTCAGATACCATAAATAGCATATTTTTACTGCGCAAAGCAGGTGATGTCACTTATTGTGACTAAGTGAGCTTTCATATTTATCTATTTGTGTATATTTCATGGTGGCAAAACTTTCATTACTAGTTTCATTTTTACTAGTGACACGAATATGTGACTGTTTTTCACAATAGAATTTCACTCAAACAAGTGAATCAGACACCACAGAAATATTATCAGTGTGTGTATGAATGAATACAAAGATAAACACATACTTTGATTTAACTCTAGGATGTCTCGTGGATCATTAATAAATAAAAACAAAATATCTGGATAGGCTACTCTTTAGCCCGTTACCGGCTATGGCTGCCAAAAAAGTCCCTCCGCCAAGGTTGTACCCCCCCATTTGGTGATTGTCAGGTGCGCCTATTGTATAACATGTGAATATAAATATGAATACGTAAACAGGTAGATAGACAGACAGGCAGACCGATAGACACAGACAGAAAGATACAGACATGCAGGCGGATAGACAGAGAGACAGGCAGACATGCAGGTAGGGAAAGAATGAAACGAAAAGAGTAAGCGAAATTTTCACTTTAGAAGAACAGAATACGCACTGACATTTACTTTTTATTTTGTTTTTATTTTATGCTTGTTATTGCACAAACTTTGCGCGCTGCACGTCTGCATGACGCCGTAAAACTGAAATAATACGCCTTTCACGTTATGAGAGACAGAGAGCCGCTCTGCACCTCAAAAAGAAATACTCCGGATTAAAATTACGAAAGGTTTCTCGTGATTAAAAATGTCAACACCTCAACAGCATTACTACTATTTTATTTTCACTGAGTGACTAAATGTACCAGGAAAGGAACACTGAGAGCGGTATTACTCTTATAACTTGTGAATTGTACAAAATAGTGAAAATGGTTTGAAATGTTTATCTTACACATCAAGAGAGAAAAATGATAAAGATATCAACGCGTCAGGTGAAGTGTAAGATAATTAAGGATCAAGGGGTGAACAAAGCGAAGGGGAAGTCATAAAAGGCAGATGATAAATAACTTTTAAGTCGAGATAAATAAGATCTTAAGGAAAATAATATGGTGATACGCACAATAGATATTTAAACTAAAAAGTAAGAGCTTGAGATAACAACAATCTTAGAAGTTTTAACTAAGGCCATACAAGAACAGGTGATTATTCAACTAAAAAAAAATCGCCAATGGAGATTTATGAGTCAAATAAAATGTTGAGAATATACCGCATCAAAAACGTTTCTTCCAGGACAATACTAAAGCTCCTGGAAATGATATTTATTCTGCCAACGAAAGCATTTACCAAGGTTGTTCCGCATACTCTACCTTCTCTCCACGCAATGATTGACGAGTAGGATTCTGAGCAAATACCACACCATGAGAAAAATATATAACCTAAAGTTGTTTTGCCTATTTTTTCCCCTTCAAACGAGGCAATAATTCAAGACCCGAGTAAGACGATGAGTAAACACCACATCAATACAAGTCTCCCCCTAAGACAAATCGATCTAATGCATAGTTTATGGCCCGTATTCTCAGATGCTTCGGGCTCTGAAAACGACAATTACAAAGGAGGCTACAAAGGAGTTCAATTGGGTCATCAAGTGTGTTTTTCCCCTTCACGGATATGCCTACAACTCCTCCGAAAGCCTTGTCAGATGTGTGTCCTTGGGCGCCGAAATGTCTACCAATATGACCCTCTGAGCAAGCACAACACCTCTAGAAAAATAAATACCCCAAAGTTGGTTAGCCTATTCCATTCCTTTCAAACGAGGCAATCATTCAAGACCCGAATAAAACGATTAGAAAACGCATCAATACAATTTTCCCCTAAGACAAATCGACCTAACGCGATTATGGCCCGTATTCCCAGACGCTTTGGGCTTTGAAAACAACTATTACTAAGGAGGCCACAAAGAAAATCAGTCGGGTTATCAAGTGTGTTTTTCCCCTTCATGGATATGCCTACATCTCCTCCGAAAGCCTTGTCAAATGTGTGTCCTTGGGCGCTAAAATGTCTAAGAATATGACCCTCTGAGCAAGCACAACACCTCTAGAAAAATGAATACCCAAAATTTGGTTCGCCTATTTCATCCCCTTCCCACGAGGCAATCATTCAAGATCCAGGTAAGACGCTGAGTAAACACCACATCAATATACGTTTCCCCCAAGACAAATCGGCCTAACGTGAAGATTATGAACCCTGCCAGGAAAACGTGTGGCAATGCTGCTCCTCCTGTTTGCCTCCTCCTCACGCAGCGATGAAGGCTCGGAAAATCGGTGTGGTCTGTCTTTATTTGAGCTCCTTCACTGCTACTACGCTCGTATTCACCTTGAACGATACACCATCGAAGGTTTTATGGCCCAGCACCGCCATCAACACCACCACAAAGTTGCTACTACCACCACCATCACCACCACCGGCAGGCCTCTTTCGCTTCCTCCTCCTCCTCCTACTCCTCCCTTTCCTTCCTCTCCTCCTTCTCGTCCATGTCATCATATTTTTTTTTCTTCCCACCTCTCTCTCTCTCTCTCTCTCTCTCTCTCTCTCTCTCGTTCTCTTTATTTTCCTACTTTTTTTCTTGCGTATTCTCCTTCACGTCTATTATATCCTTCTTTTCTCTTTCTTCACTTTTTCCTCCTCCTCCTCCTCCTCCTCCTCCTCCTCCTCCTCCTCCTCCTCTTCTGTTTCTCCTTGCTCAACTTTCTTCACTTTTTTTCTCCTCCTTCTTTTCCTTCATTTCCGACGAGCAAACTCAGCACACACACACACACACACACACACACACACACACACACACACACACACACACACACACATACTAATTGGTTGACTCACTAACTAACTATATGTACTACTCTATCATCCCCTCTCCCAACCCGTAGCGTACCTACAACACCTTCCTCCGCCAACACACTCGCCTTGCACCGTGACCCGCCTCCCCTCAACTGCCTCCTAGCCTAATTGGAGTGTCCTGCCTCTCATCCATCTCCTGCCCTCCTTTCCGACCCAGCATTCATTAGGGTAAACACGAGCTTCTCTTTTAGCGAGCAAAGATATGGTTTCCTCCTGCCCTTTCTCCCTCGATCTTTCTCTCTTTCTCTTTTCATCCCTCTCCTCTCCCTCACCCTCTCCTGCTCATTCATTCTGCTGCTACCAAGACCGATATCTATAAGCTAATCCACTGCAGCGAAGATGAAAGGAAAATAGTGGCACTTTTTCTATATTGGTTGACCGAATTTGATCACTAAGATGTATTTGCTGAGTCGTTTATTTCTTTACTATTTTATATTAAGTTAGTAAGCGACTTTTTTCCATTATTCTTTAAGTCTGTGCCGTCACCAGCAAAGTATATCCACACAAACATGTATTTTTTTCTTTTATTATTTTATTTTCTGTATCTATATTTTATGCCTGGGTTCCACGTCTCCACTGCAATACAGATGAGGGGAAAAAGTGTGTTGTTATTTTTTCTGCCACCTTTTTCTCCACAGCAAAAGAGATGAAGGAAATAAGTGTGTTGGTTTTTGCCACTTATTTCTCCACTGCAACATTGATGAACGGAAAAGATGTGTTGCTGTTGTTTTTTGTAATGACCGAGAGTGTCCGCTTTGGCTTTGTGTGTGTGTGTGTGTGTGTGTGTGTGTGTGTGTGTGTGTGTGTGTGTGTGTGTGTGTGTGTGTGTGGGCCTGCGTATACTTTCTTATGCATACGCTGAAGCTCCCTAAAAACAAAATATACACACGTGCAAAAAGACCAAAAGGACCGTGTACAGCCAGCAATACCATCGTTCATATCGAATCCCTCGAGCACGAATAAATCAATAATGGCGTCCGTTACTGATAAACAGAATGTGCGACGGGAGGACACGAGCACGACCCGTAACGTGGGGCGCTCTGGACACTACCGGGACCTGCGTGTCTGCCCTGTCTGCCCTTACCAGCCCCCTCACCTTCCTGTTCATGATTGCTACCCTTCCGTCCCTCATACCTGAGCATCTCGTCCCTTTCTCATAACTGACATTTACTCTAGTCTTTTTTTTATTTTCTATCTTTCCTTTTTTTCATTTCCTCTTCTTCCTTACTTCCTTCCTTACTTTCTTTCTCTCTATCCTGACCTTCATCCTTTCTTCCCTTGATTATTCCTTCCGTCCTTCTTTCTTTCCTTCTTTCCTTCTTTCATTCATTCATTTATTCGATCATTCATTCATTCTTCTCATTCATCCTTTCCTTTGTTTCAAGTTACATCCCTTCTTACCGTTACCCTTCACTCCTTTCATTCCCCTTTTGTTTACCCCTTTCTTTTTCCCTTCATATCCCCTCCTTATTCATCCCTTTCTCTCCCATATCCTAGTCTTTCTTTCCTCACTCCTTCCATTCCTTATACCCGCTTTCTCTCTTCCCAATACCTTTCCTTCCTCCCTCATTCTCCGTCTCTCCCTCCAATCTTTCCTTCTCCCCTCCTTCTTCTCTGTCTTCCTCCCTTACCCGTTCCAATCCTTCATCTCCTTCTCTCTCTACCCCATGTCTTAGTTATTGCTTTTCCCTTCTTTCCTTCCTTCTTTTATTCCCTTTTATTCCGTCCCTCCCTCCCTTTCACCTACCCTGTTTCATGCTTCCTTCTTTCCTTTCGCATCCCTTCCTTCTCTCTTATCCTTCTTTCCTTCCTGTATTCCTTCTTCCGTTACTTCCATCCTTCTTCATATTTTCTTATCTCTCGCCCTTTTTTTCTTCCCTGCATCCTTTCTTTCTCATACATCCCTCTCTCTCGCCCTTCTTTCGTCCCTCTAGCCCTTTCTTCCTCCCTTCCCATCGCCTCTCCCCCTCCCTCACACACAACTGCATCTCCAGGGCCGGGATAAACGCCGAGACTCTGAGGCGGATCCACACGTCTTCATTGGCCCTGAGAAACAACGTCGTACATAAGGCAAAACTGTCTATTAGTCCCACGAGAAATACTATCATTTGTCTGACTCATACACTATCCCTACCCCCTTTGCCTTCCCTCCCTCCTTTCTTGTTTGTTTCCTTTCTCTTTCACCCCTTCTAGCCATCTTTCTCTCCCTCCCTCTCCTCTTTCTTCTTCTCTCACTGTTTTCTCCTGTTATTCTTTTTTTACATTCTTCCCCTTCCGATTTTTTTCGACTCATTCAGTATCCCTTCCTTCTTTACGTCCTTTCTTTCTGGTTTGTTTCCCTTCTCTTTCACCCCTTCCATCCATCTCTCTCTCCCTCTCTCGTCTCTCTCTTTGTTTCCCCTGTTACCATCATATTTTCTTCTTTTTTCTTACATATGCCTTCCCCTTCCTTCCTTTTTCTTTCTCCCATTCTTCCTTCCTTCTTCCCTTGCGTTTACCTTCATCCCATCTACTCCTAGCTACCTCTTTCTCCTCCTCCATCATCTTCCTCATCTCTCATTTTTTCTCAATCCCTTTTTTCCTACTCGTCCATTCACTTTCTTAATTCTTATATATTCCCCTTCCTTTATTTTTCCTTCCTTCCTTTGCTCCCTCACGTCCTCCTTCTCAGTTCCCCCTTTCATTTTTTTTTCTTCGAAGTCTTGCCCTTCCTTCTCTCCCTCCTTCTGTCCCTATTTTTATTTCCAGCCACTTCCTCATTTTTTCCTCCCTTTCTTCTACTTCTTCAGCAACTGCCTTTCATGTATCTCTTATTAGAACTGTCTCCTTTTGGTTCCCTTCTCCTCCCCGAATTCATCTTTCTCAACCCTTTATTTAATATTTTTTCCTTCTTCCTTGTCTTCCTTTATCTTACCTTTCCTTTCACTCGCTTCGTAAACTGAGACCTTTTTTCCCCTATTCCCCTCCGTTCCTTTCCTTTCTCCTTCACACACAAACGCAAGTCCCTCTTATCTCACGCTTCTTTTTTTCCATCTCTTTCACCTCCGTCCACTCACTCCTCTGCCTTCCTCTATTATTCATTCACTTTTGTTACCCCTTGCGCGCCCACCTCCAGTTCCCCGTTTTCTTCGCCTTTCACTTCGTCCCCTAACGATTTCCTTATATTTTTTATCCCACTTTTAAAACTTTATTCCTTAGCTTGATTGCGCTCCCCTCCCTATTTATTTTATTTTTCGTTTTCAGTTCTTCTTTATTTGGCCTTTCCTTTCCTTTCCCCTTGCTATTTTATGTTTCCCTTCCGTCCTTTTTCTCCTTCCTTATCTTTTCTTCACCTAGCTATGTCTCTCAGCCTCTTCCCTCTGCCTTTCCTCTTTTTCGTAATCCTTTTCACCAAATTATGTCATCTCTCCCTTCACTTTTCGTCCCCGTCCCATTCTTCCCTTTCACCTAACATTGCCCTCTCCCATTTTCATCTTTCTCCTCTTCCCTTCCTTCCCTCTCCTCTCGCGATGCCCTCTCCCCTTTCATTTTCTCCCATCTCTCTCTTCTAAGTAATTCTCTCCTCCTTTACTATGTCTCCCCTTTCCTTCCTCTCCTTTTAATTATATATGTCCTCTTCTCCTTCCTTCTTCTTCCTTTCCTTCCCTATCCCCAGTTATGTCCTCTACCAATTCCATTTTTCGACCTTCGTTTCTATTTCTCCCCTTCCCTTCCTTTCCTTTAAGCTAGCTCTTCCTTCTCCTTCCCCTTTTCTCCTTCTTTCATCATCTCCTTGCATTCCCCTCCTTTTAACTAGCTTTTCTCTCTTCCTTATCCTTTTCCTTTTCTCTTTCCTTCTTCCTCCCCTTCCTTTTCTTTCCTTTCAACTAGCTCTTCTCTTTTCCTTCTCTTTCTCTTCTCCTTCCTTCTTCCTCCCCTTCCCTTCCTTGCCCCTCCTCTTGCTATTTCCTTTCTTCCCCCCCTTCCTCCCTCCCTTCCTTCCTTCCCGTTCTCTCCTCCCCTGAATGTGGTAATGACCTGGACCCTCAATGTATTTCCTCGATAATTACTGATCCGGAACAAAAGAACAGCGAAAAATAAAAAAATAAAAAAAAGCACCCACACAAAAGTTACCGATTTCCTGTATTTTTTTTTTTTTTCCTTTAGGTCCCACTAGGTTTGTTGTTTGGGGCTTTTGTTGTTGCTGATATTTTTTGGTGTGTGTATTTTTTTTTTTTTTTTAGGGGGGTAACTATTGTTGTTGTTCTTGTTGTCGTTGCTGTTGTTGTTGATATAGTTGTTGGTGATGTTGTCGTTTGATTTACTAAGCTGCCACTTCTCTATATGCAGAGAGAGAGAGAGAGAGAGAGAGAGAGAGAGAGAGAGAGAGAGAGAGAGAGAGAGAGAGAGAGAGAGAAGTAATCGATTAACCAACAGACGAACGGACAGACAAACAGACAGAGAGAGATATATATTCCTCACCCCTCCCTTTCTTCTTCCCACCCTCCCTTTCTAGCTTTCATTTCCTCTCTTTTTCCTTCACTTGCCTCTTTCCTCTTCTCCTTCCCTTCCTCCATCTATTCCTTCGTCCTTTGGTTCACTTAATTTGCCTCCTTCCTTCCCTGCCCCCTTCCCTTCCTTCTTCCCAGTCTCCCTTTCATGCATTTTTTCCCTCTCTTTCTCCTTTGCTTGCCACTTTCCTTTTCTCTCTCCTTTCCTCCACCTTTTCCTTCGTCCTTTGCTTCCCTCTTTCTTTGCCTCCTTCTTTCCCCGGCCTCCCTCCTTCCTTCTTCCCTATCTCCCTTTCTAGTTTTTATTCCATCCCTTTCTCCTTTGCTTGCCTCTTTCCTCTTCTCCTTCCCTTCCTCCGTCTTTACCTTCATCCTTTGGTTCTTTTTTTATTTTTGCCTCCTTCCTTCCCGACCTCCCTCCCTTCCTCCTTTGCCGCCCCGTCACTCCCTCCGGCTTCAATGTGTCGCCCTGCTCAGTCGGCTGCGCTATTGGAAAACATGTGAGTAGCGATCAAGGACTTTCAGGATTCCCTCTCGTGTCTTGGCTGGGTTAGGATGGCTTATCCCCCCACCCTGCTCCTCCTCCTCCTCCTCTTCCTTCTCTTACCCCGATGTGTGTGTGTGTGTGTGTGTGTGTGTGTGTGTGTGTGTGTGTGTGTGTGTGTGTGTGAGAGAGAGAGAGAGAGAAAGAGAGAGAGAGAGAGAGAGAGAGGGGGGGGGTGCTTACGTTGATGGGTTTCCCGCTAGGGTGTCATTCCGACCAACAAAGTTTAAGGAATGCAAAACTACTATCTCTCTGAGCCCGCGGGGCCGATTGGCTTTATGGGTGCGGTACTCGGCTCGCGACCGAGAAATTGCGAGTTCGATTGCAGCTCCCGGCAGCTTCTTGGTGAGAGCCAGTGCCTCTTGTAACCCGAGCAGAGCGACATGGTCTTGGCCACCTAGCTCGGAGGGGCTCATTAATTACCGTTTTTAACTTCTAATACCCCAATACGTCGCGGTCCCTATCCCAGCATTTTATACTTACACAGTTAACTAATTGGGTAATTAGTTAGTCAGTTAGCTAAGAGGAAAGTTATTTAGTTATTATGGTTGGTTAGTTATGGACAGCCATTTGTGTGTTGTTTGTTTTACATGCCGAGTTTGCAATGAAGATGCTCCGGGGCCTTCCCTTAATTGACTGACTGATCGGAACGCTGTAAAATACTGAAGTTACTGTTAACGTACGGGAATGTTGCAGTAAGGGAACGATAACGTAATGATTAAACCTTGACGAAACAACTAGAATGTTACAAATGTAATAATTTGCGTAGTTACTCCTGACTATAGTAACTGCAAGTAACATTTTGTGACTTATCTATATTTTCGTTAATATCTCATGTCTAAAAGTTATTACTGACATCGAGGTAGAAAAGTATTTATTTCTTAACATATAATACTTTTTAGGCGTAGATCTATCATAAATTTATTTATAGTGCATTATTTATATTTCTAATATTCTACTCATTGTATAATACTGGTCGTATTTCAATTAAAACTTTCAAATGTTTAGACGCGTTCCAATCAGCCAATCGGATGGGAAGGACCGGAGCTTGTAAAATTAAAAAGGTCGTTTAATTAAAATTTTTTTTTTACTAAGTTAGCTGATTGGTTCCCAAGTACTTGGGTAGGGAAGGGGCCTGCAGGGGGACTTGCCTGGAGGAACACCCGGGTTTGGCGTTCCGGGGTGACCGAGGCGGCGCGGCTCCCGGCGTATGCCCCCCACTGACTGATTGATTGATTGACTGATTGGTTGGATGATCAGTCAGTCCGTCAGTAAATCGATTAGTAAGTTAGCATATTTGTCTCAGTAATACCTGTTTATTTTCTCCCCTAAGTTTGTTCGTCTTTACCATAAAGCAACAACACCAGTACTGCATCTGCAATGACCAGCAATACCTATTTGCTTTTTTCGGTATACATAATAATAACATGAAGTCGCAGTACGAAACGCTATTTATTTTACCTATTATTATTCTTTAATTAGGCTTGAATTAGACTGCACATAAACTATGCATTCTATCATACTAAAATTTAAACAGCGTCAGTCAGTAGTAAGCTGATAAAACAGAGGAAACCACAATATAATATTAGGCTAGGCTGAAAATAATAAACTAGGAATAGAAAGTGTTAATCAAGCTATAACACTATGCCAAAATTGCATAACTAAAATGCAAATGATGGCTTTTCATTATATTAGACTGCGACACGTAAAGAATGGTAATTAACCACGAAAAATAAGTGAACAAAAATGCTAGGCTATAAAAAATCTAAACTAAGAAGATATCGGTTTAGAGGGCTGCAGAAAAAACGATCATAGGGTAACAGTAAACTCATGAAATAATACTGTAATAGCTGATCCATAGACTAGCAGGCTAAATGTAAAGAAGTTGCAAAGATAGGAACGAAAATTATTATGCAAAAACATTTCATAAAACAAAACGACATTGCACCCAAAACGAACACCATCACTCCGCCCCCATAACAAACCCTAGCCCAAAGTACCTACACTAAAATAATACACCCTTATTCATTATATAACTAGTAATTTCTTCAACCAGCTTAATTATTTCCTACACACCTTGATGCCTACACCAAAGATCGCGAAATTATCCACTTGAACCGCGACAGACACACTTCAAAGCACTGATAAGAGCTCACTGGCGCCCTCTCTCCCTCGCTCCCTTCTTCCACCCTAGTCCCCTCATTTTCAGATCTGCCTCTTTTTCCTACTTATTTACATGAACAAAGATGAAATGATACCCTGATACTCATCTATGGAAACTATAAAGCGATGTACATTGGTGAGCATTGTCTGGCATCATAAAATTATGTGGCCTAACTTATCACGGCATACTACTTTCCATGTAAAGCCTCCATTACAGCAACAATTTTTTTTTTCCTGCGTGAGTTTAACTTTCCATTTTTTTTTTTTTCTTTAACTGATTCGTAGTTTCGAATCCGCATGGGAACACGGGCCCTACTTTGTGACGCGCATTACGTCAAGCTGCGGAGGAGGGAAATTTGAAGGTCACAGCGCTGCCAAAACAAGCAGAGCGTCATTCACTTTTCCCTAGTTTCGTTAGTTAAGACGCATGCAGCTAAAATAAATAAGGATAATCACTAAATATACAAACTGCTCGACACAGAGGACCTAAAGAATACCTACCAGTCTCCCCTCCCAGCCATTCCCTGGAGGTGAGGGGCCGTGTTATTGAACATTTCTGCGACAAAGCTCACCGATTTGAAGAGCCTGTCGCATCAATTTTTGGCATTTCCAGGGATAGTTTAATGACCCTGGTGGTAGTCTGACCCTTCTTCTGTGCCATGAATCTACAATAACACTCATTAAAACCCGATTGATCTTCTCAGCCTTTCGTAGGAGTTTTAGGCATTTCCAGGGGTAGTTTAATGACCCTGGTGGTAGTTTGACCCTTCTTCTGTACCATGAACCTACAGTAACACTCATTAGAACCCGATTGATCTCCTTCTCAGCCTTTCTTAGTTTTAGGCATTTCCAGGGGTAGTTTAATGACCCTGGTGGTAGTTTGACAGTTCTTCTGTGCCATGAACGTACCATAACACTCATTAGAACCCGACTGATCTTTTCGGCTTTCGTAGGAGTTTTGGGCATATTAGGGAAGACAACGGCTGTAGTGATGTGAGTCTGGTGGTGGTGGTGACGGCGGCAGTGAGATTGTGTTGGTTGCTGGGTGACACTCGGGTCCTCCTCCTCCTCCTCCTCCTCCTCCTCCTCTTCTTCCTTCCTTTGATGTGTGAGACGAGACAGGGAAGAGAGTGAAAGAGGAAGAAAGAGTTGCAGATATGTGTATGTATGTGAGTGAGTGAGTGAGTGTGTGTGTGTGTGTGTGTGTGTGTGTGTGTGTGTGTGTGTGTGTGTGTGTGTGTGTGTGTGTGTCAATAATAATAATAATAATAATAATAATAATAATAATAATAATAATAATAATAATAATTGTGTGTGTGTGCTCCCGTCAATGGTCGCCTTTGATGCTGTCTTGCTGGTATTCTTCGACGCTCCCACCTCTCACATCATCTACTTCAAAAGACCAAAAGGGATATCAGTCGGGTCCTCATAAGTGTTTTTTTTAGGTTCATGGTATAGAAGAAGAGTCAAACTATCTCCGGGGTCATGAAACTACCCCTGGATATCCTCCCCCCTCCCCCTAACAACTCCTTTGAAGGCCTTGCCAAATATGTGCTTAAGGGAATATTTAAGAATATGACCTTAAATAACTACTGAAGAGGAGGAAACGTATATATATATTTATATATATATATATATATATATATATATATATATATATATATATATATATATATATATATATATATATATATATATATATAGAGAGAGAGAGAGAGAGAGAGAGAGAGAGAGAGAGAGAGAGAGAGAGAGAGAGAGAGAGAGAGAGAGAGAGAGAGAGAGAGAGAGAGAGAGAGAGAGAGAGAGAGAGAATGCACACCTCAGTCTCGGGTGAACAGACTATAGTAGTAGTAAGCAGCAGCAGCAGCAGTAGTAGTAGTAGTAGTAGTAGTAGTAGTAGTAGTAGTAGTAGTAGTAGTAGCAGCTGCTGCTGCTGGTACTACTAGGTACTGAACTTTTTTTTCTTTAATTTATCTCAGTATTCTCCCGCAAGAATAAATAAATTTTCGAACACGGCTGAGATGCAGTTTTTTTATATTTCTTTTTACCTCCTCTTTCTCCTCCTCCACCTCCTTCTCTTCAACATCCACAACTTCCTCCTCCACCTTCTCCTCCTCCTCCTCCTCCTCCATCTCCATCCCTGCCGACGACCAACTCCCTCTATCGAATTCATGAGCCTTTCAAAACTTTTAATGGCGTTCCAGCTACTTTTCGCGCCCTGTGTCTTGTATTCGCGCCATTAATGCTGGGCTCTGGAGGACAGTGAGTTACTATTCTCCTTCCCTCCCTCATTCCTTCCTTTTCTTTCTTCTTTCTGCTTTGACTTTCCTTTTCCCTTTCCCTCCTCTCACTCCTTCCTTTTTCTTCTTTCCTCCTTTTCTCCTTTCTCCACTTTCTCTTTACATATTCTTCTTTCCTTTCGTCTTTCATTCCTTTCTTTCCTTTCTTTCCTTTTTTTCCCTTCTTCCCGCCCTTTCTGCTTTGACTCTCTTTTCCTTCCTTCCCTCATTACTTTCTTTCCTTTGTTTCCTCCTGTCTCCTTCCCCTTTCTGCTTTGACTTTCTCCTTTCCTGTCTTTCTTTTCTTTCATTTTCCTTCTTTCCTAATTTCCTTCCTCCATCCAATTCCTCCCTTGACTTTCTCCTTTCCTTTCCTTCCCTCTCTCATTCCACTCTTTTTTCTTCTTTCTTCATGTGCATTCCTCCTCCTCTTTCCTTCCTTTCCTTTCTATCTTTCTCTCATTCCTTCCTTTCCTTTCTTTCCTTTTTAGCCTCACTCTTCTCCTCCCTTTCTTTCCTCCTTTCTCTCCCTCTCTCCCACCCCCATCTCCCTTTCCTCTTTCACTTATTCCTTTTCTTCTGTCTGATGCCTTATTCCCTTGCGGTGGCGTCATGAACTGAATTCCTCCATTCCACCCAGCATGTCCCCTGCCATTCCTCATACTTTCACCACTCTCACTCCCACATTTCCTCCACTTCATCGATCCACCTCATTCTTGGTCCACCTCTCCCCGGTCACCCTTCATCTCACTCTCCCATAAGTCTCCCTGTAAAGTCTCCCATCATCCGTTTTCTTCGGATGAGCAAACTACGATGACCCACTTCTTTACCTCTCGAAAATTTATCCTTATCGAGAGTGATCCAAGTCAAGAGAAAGAAGAAAGGCGTGAAGGGAATAACAAAAGGGACATGGAAACACACACATACACACACACACACACACACACACACACACAGGCACCACCACGCACTGAAGACAACAATAAATCGATCACACTTTAATGCCACTGAGCCGCGGGATTATCCTCTCTGATGACAGGAGGAAGGAGAGGGAAAACAGAGGGAAGGAGAAAAAGCCATAAAGTGAAGGTGACCGCCCACGCACGAAAGGTCACGTCGCTTACCTGAGACACGAGAGAGGTAAGTTACGAGCCAATTAAGTCCGGGTGCCATTTTCGAGGTAACTTATTAGAACAATTTTGCCGGTGATAAGCTTTAATGTTTTCCTCGGCAAGTACCGGGACGGCGCAAGGCGGCGAATTCTCTCAGACAGAATATCCTAATTATATCATTTTATTTCTTTGTCGTTGCACTTTGTCAACATGCGCAGAAATCCCAATTAAAGAAGCATCTGAGAATTATGGGGGGATAGATGAGGACGAGGATAAAAAGAAGAAAAATAAATAATGAAAAACAGTAGCATGAGCTGTAACAATGATGACGGCGACGACGACAACAATAACAACTAACAAAAAAAAACAGCAAAAACAACTACTTTTACTATTGCTTCTACAGAAAAACAACAACAACTACTACTACTACTACTACTACTACTACTACCACTACTACTACTACTACAAAAGAAAAATGATGAAACTGATGATGAAAGGTCAAACAGGACGAGTACCAAGCGAACAATAAGGGGCAGAAGAGAATTATGAAAGGAGGGAGCAAGAAAACGAGAACGAGGACGAAGTAAAGGAGGAAGACGAGGAGGAGGAGGAGATAAAAGAGACGTTTCCTTTCCTCCAGAGACAATAGTCTTAAACTTGAGACCACAAGCTGTGTCAAATATCCCCGCTTTTTACGACTTAGAAATGAGGGAAGGAGAGGCGGCACACAAAGGATGAAAAGGTAGTTGTTAAAGCTGAGAGACAGAGAGACAAACAGCCACGCAGAGAGACAGACAGGACAAAGGCACGCACAGAGAAAAGCAGATACACAAACACACAATCAGACGGACAGAAGGACAGACAGACACGCGCAGAGACAGACAGATACACAAACACACAAAGACATAAAAAATGTAGTTGTTGTAGGTGACAGAAAAAAAACACAGACAGATAGAGGGACAGACAAAGGCACGCGCAGAGAAAAGCAAATATACAAACACACAAACAGACAGACAGATACAGACACAAATATATAAACGGTCAAAGACTGATTTAGGGAGAAGAATAAAATGACACACAAAGAGACTGATAGACAGAAACACATAATAAACACAGACACAGAAGCCCAAAGAGAAAGGCAGATACAGAAACACAAACAAACAAACAGACAGATAAACAGACAGGCAGACAGAACCAAATAGACCAGTGGTTCCCAAACTGGGGGGCACACCCCCCTGGGGTGCGTGAGCTGGATACAAGGGGGGCGTGATTCCGTCTACCAAAAATTGCCGTTTTAAAATAAATAAACACACACACACACACACACACACACACACACACACACACACACACACACACACACACACACACATGTGGGAGTAACACTGTTTAAATCATCCTCACGTGAGTTTTAATATATATATATATATATATATATATATATATATATATATATATATATATATATATATATATATATATATATATCTATATATATAAACAAAAAATGGGGGGGGGGGGCGCGAGGATTTCTTAGAAATCAATAGGGAGCATCATGTGAAAAAGTTTGGGAACCACTGATATAGACTGACAAAGATAGGTTAAGTGAGATAAAAATAATGACACGGACAAAAACACGTAATAGATACAGATAGACGCAAAAAGAGTTGGAAATGTATTTTCACTGTCCTTAATGATGTGAAAGTGAAAGTTTTTTTTTATGTAATAGCTTTTTAAGTAAAGAAGTAACAGTGTCAGGTTGTTTTCTCTCAATGTGCAATACCTACCCTGTTCTATTCATAGCTCAGTTTTTACTGATATAACATGGAGATTACCTTGAACGGGTTTTTCTCCTTTCACAATTTCTTCTTTCAGAGGAGGGATAATTATTGTATTGGTGCTGCTAACTGCTTTTGTCGTTTCAAGGATGGGAGACCGAAGGGCTTCTGGAACGCTGACCCATCATCAAAACAAATCCTCTCGCCATTGTTTCCGGTTCGGCATCCGTTTCCCGCTTTCTTTCTCACTATCCAGTTCTTACCAGTAGAAAAGTAGATGAGTGGAACAGATTTGGCAGTCATGTTGTAAGTGTCTGTATTCTCTATACGGGCAGCGCCACACATGGCCACTCGGTGAACTTTCAAAGCAGTGCTGTCCATAGTGTTAAAGGTATAAACTAGAGTGCGTCTGAGGCTGGCTCCGGGATACACGGCCTTGATGACGCCACCGCTCCAAGCCAACGAATGCACACACTTCAATCCTACCCGATATCCTGGCACTACTATTTGACATGAAGAAAAACTGAGGCCAGCATCGTCTTCCTGAGGAAATTCTGCATTGCATTTCCCATTCCTCCTCCTCCTCCTTCTCCTCCTCCTCCTCCTTCAGGATATAACGCGGGACGAGTCTTGCCAACGCGTTTCCTCCATATCCGAAACGAGGTGGTGGTGGCGGTGGTAGTGATGGTGGTGATGGTGGTGGTGGTGGTGGTGATGATGATGGTGGTGGTGGTGGTGGCTGCGGCAGACTACCTCATGTGTCAGACTTACCCTCCGCCCGACACCTGTGGCCCCAGCGAAGGAGGAGGAGGAGGAGGAGGAGGAGGAGGAAGAGGAAGAATACATAGGAATACATAAAGGAACACAAAGAAAGAACAAACAACAGCAGACCTGCTGGTCCTTACGAGGCTGTTTGTGACAGGCTACACTAACTATATAATCAAAGGTGGAAGATGAAGGACAGCAAAGGCGAAGGCTCCTCCCCACCCCCCCCCAATCCCTCCAGCCAAAGCTGGCAGGAAAGGAAAAGGAAAAACAGAACAGACAGAACAGACACCAGAAGACCTGTCGGTCTATGGCGAGGGTGTCTGTTTACTACCGCTACTACTAGTGATCTACGTGTGGTAGGACAGGATAGAATAGATAAAGGCTCCTCCCCACTCACCTCTCCCTCCGGCAACGTGCCGGCAGGAAATAGGAGGAGAAGCAGGATCAAGAATAAGAGAAAATGGAGGAAAAAAGAGAAGGAAGAGAAAAGATATGGCAGAGGAGGGGGAGGAGGAGGAGATAGAAGAAGGGAGGAGGAGGAGATAGAAGAAGGGAGAAGAGGAGGAGAAGTAGTATGAAGAGGAGGAGGAGAAGGAAGAGGAGGAGGAGAAGGAAGAGGAGGGGGAGAAGGAATAGGAGGAGGACGAGTGCGAGGAGGACGAAGACGAGGCCGAGGACGAGGAGGACGAAGACGAGGCCGAGGATGAGGAGGACGAAGACGAGGCCGAGGACGAGGAGGACGAAGACGAGGCCGAGGACGAGGAGGACGAAGACGAGGCCGAGGACGAAGACGAGGCCGAGGACGACGAGAACGAGAACGACGAGGAGGAAAGAAGAGAAAGTAGATGAGAGAAGAGAAGAGAGGAGGAGAAGTAGCAATATAAGAAGGAAGAGGAGAAAGAGAAGGAGGAGGAGGAGGAGGAGGAGGAGGAGGAGGAGTAAGAGAAGGAGCCTCTCACACCTGTCGGCCTGCAAGGTAGCGTCGGCGCCCAGGTGAACACGACACCTTTACACTAATTGGCTGTCTCCCTGAACGGCCCAGCATTCCATTCCTTTTCAGGGGAATATTCCTACGTGACGGAATTTAAGCATCCGATATTTTCCGGATTAATATAAGCATTTACATTCTCCCGCCGGCTTGCTTCGCCATATCATTTCCATACCATTTTCTTAATACCTCCTGCAATTGCCTATCGCTTATCCCCAGAGGCTCCTTCAGGTGGCTGCAGAGCGAAGGAACTACCGATCTACGAATTAAGCGTGGAATGGAATTCACTGCGTCGCTTGGGACGGCATTGGGTTCACATGGGTGTCCTGAATTCAATTTACACTCAAACTCACTCACCCTCTTTTGTGCAGCCCAGCCCTGTCCTGGCGGCGAGGGGAACACAAGGCAAGATGGCTGGCTAAATACTCACCATTTGTATGTTGCACGCCCGCCTTGCCTGCACTCCTTGGACTCATGGCAGGCATTTATCATGGAAACTGAACATACACGCGTTGTTTGTACTCCCTGGACTCGCATATGCATAACACAAGCTGCTGCATCATGTAAAGTGACAGTTAAGATGCTTTAAAGTGTTGAACGCGCAGTAGATGGATGGCGCTGCCCCGGTCGAGTAAAAGTGGGCTGCAGTAATAACAGCGAGTGGCGGGGTGAGGCGGTGAGTGATTGGACAGCGTGAGGGATGGCCGCGCAAGGGGCCGCGAGGGCTACACCTGCCTGGAGGAGAGCCACAAATTTTGCACCTGAATACAAATAGTTTCACTCAGTACTGCGTCCAAAGGTGAAAAATATATATAGCGTTCTTGGTCTTATATATCTCACTGAGATATGCTAAAACCTTAAACTTTCGCGCTTTCCATGAGTAAACCTCCCTTGTTGGCTCCAGTCTTTGGCACCAATTAGCCGTCCGTCAAAATATTGATTCAGAGCGGCAGGCGTGACCGACCTCCGATGAAGCTTGTTACGCAACATAATCGATGTAGGACTTCAGTCAAGCGTATTTGTTGCTGATACAAGAACAAAAGGGGCGTAAGGAAGATGCATCAAGCTCTCTCGTCTTGCAAAGTTATGAAAAATAAATAAATCAAAACTCCGAGACTAGACTGGCTAGGATAGAAAAATTGACATACGGATGAACAAAACGTTTTTTTCAGTAAATGTTTCGCAGAAGAAAAGTAGTTGAAAAAAATGAAAGGAATCAATCAACACAATAAAAGTAAACTGACAAAGACTGGAAACTGAAGACAGATACTTAAAAGGTTATTCAGTATATGTCAAAATATATACAGACAGTGTGGCAGTAAACCTACAATCCAATGACCAACTCCCGAATAAGGTCAACGAATGGACGTTTTCCCATTAACCAATCATCTGGGTGAGCGACTGACACAAGGCTGCGTTGGTATAGAGGTCACAGTTCTACCCTCGCCGTGAACAAAAGTAATTACAGAAATCCTCAAGTGACAAGGCGGTCTGACAAGCGGCAATGGGGAGCTCTGACAGACTTCCCCGCCGACTGTGATGCGATTAGTTTCAGAGTGCTGGAGGACAACTCGCATTACGTGGCTTGAGTGCTGCCCCTGACGTCCTGCCTCTCGCGGCCCTCCTTGCCGGCCACGCGGGAAGGAAGGCAAACGTTTCACTCCGAATCCAATTAGCTCCCTCCGTGCAAACAGTTCCCAGAGTGCCGTCAGTCGCTGATGCATGTGTGTGTACGTGTGTGTGTGTGTGTGTGTGTGTGTGTGTGTAGTATGGTGTGGTGTGGTGTGGTGTGTGGGGGGAGGGGGGTATGTATGCATATCTGCCAGTCTGCTTCCTGTCTGCCTGCCCACTTATCTGCCTGTCTGTCTATCTATGTATCCACCTGTCTACCTGCCTGTTTGCGTGAGTCCCCCAGAATGTCACCTGAGTGTTTCGCAATGATGAATAATTGCGGGAGGGTGACAAGTGTTCATTCGCCGGGCGTCAATTACCTGTCGCCTATCTGTACGCTACATACCTCGCCGCAATAAAGGCCGATGCCATTTCAGACCATGACATTGGAAGCCTCTGACAAACCTCTGACAAGGCTTGGAAATACATTATCTTATTATCACAATGGAAAATTAATAGCAAGCCGTGAATCGGAAGGATTACAAATGACCTAAAACAAAAAGCCCCATCGGTAATCGGGTATGTATTATTTGAAAATTTATTAGGAAGACATTGCGGGAAGACTCGTCACCTTGCCATCGTTAATAAATAAAGAAGAAAGGCGTTACATATGTACGAGAATAGATAACCGGGAGAAGCGATACATAGTGTGAGTGTTATACCTTTCATTCTTGGAGTCTCACGTATAATATATACTAGTAAAATACGAAAATATGTACGTGCGTGAATAGAAACGTCCAGCAAGGGTGGTACAGTGTTGCAACTCGCGACGAATGAATGTGACAGTAAAGCCTCGATACGTCGGGAGGGAGACAATACGGCGGCGGCGCTCACACGTTATTAATTATCGCGCGAGGCAGCGGCGGCGCACGGCGTGCACACACTGGCGGCCTTCCTGCAATTACCACACGACTGACCTTGACCTGCTCCCGGCGACGCCCACTTTGCAATCCTTTCCCCTCTCCCACCTCCATAATCCAATGCATTATTCTCATTGGTGTTTCCATTTCCACTACAGATGCTGCTGTTTCACACGTTTTACACTAACGCTTGTTTGTTTCTTTTATGCGGTGAGTATTGAGAACATGCCAGGAACAAATATGAAAGGAACGTTGCCACAGCATGTCAGCAAAAAGTTATCACCTTTCAATGGAGCTAGTGGGGCTGAACGGTGTAGGCGAGGACGGTAAATGCAGGCGGAGCATTCTCAAGGCAACGAACTTATTCAATTATTAATGTGGACATATCGGAGGCCCGGCAAGCAATATACGACCTCTCAGACTAAAGCAAGCTAATTCCTCACCTTCCCTTAAAACCCACCCCCTTCTACCCCCACCACACACACACAGATCCTTATTTACTGATTGTGAGGCATTCAGAGTTACGAAGGGAGCGCATTGTGTCAGCCTTGCCATGCTGCAGCATTGCCACTCTGCCTTTGTTTCAATAACTTTTGTTTCGTTATTATGCATTCACTTTCTTTGTTCGCTTGTATAATGCACTTACCTACACGTGTCATTGTCCTCTTTGGGAACTGTACACCTGAACTGCATTTCCCTTTTCACGAATTACCTGAAACGAGATAAAAAGAGTATGTGTCAGCATCAAACTGC
This sequence comes from Eriocheir sinensis, assembly GCF_024679095.1. Taxonomy (NCBI): domain Eukaryota; kingdom Metazoa; phylum Arthropoda; class Malacostraca; order Decapoda; family Varunidae; genus Eriocheir; species Eriocheir sinensis. Next base: position 9,457,287 of record NC_066523.1, on the reverse strand, counting down.
CTCGCCTTTGGATATATCAAAAAATAATCGAACAAATTATTAAACGGTTTCGTTTTAGACTTTATGGAGGAGGCGGGAAATCGAAAATATAATATTCAAGAAAACACTCAAGAAAGCTATAGTTCAGACATTACGCAAGTTACAAAAAACAAGGACGAAAAGCGTTTTCTTTCCTCATTTCCGTGTCACCTAAACGCCCAATGCATGCAGGTAACGAACCATCATTAAGATAAATTAAATGAACTGTTAAAAATAAAGTTCTTGCTGTCATCTGTAACCCTCTAAAAAAATGCGGAAAAGTAGTTGCTTCGTTCATTGCAATGTAATAATTGACGAAAAAAATTAACACTATAAGAATCACAGCCAGTAATAAAACCATCAAAAAAAGATTTCAGATATTCGTCACCAAACAAAAATGCATGCATTCTAAAACATAATAAAACCAAGCAATAATTCACCGAACCTCAGTGGGCGGCCGGGGGTTCATAATTATTCAGTATTGGTTTTCTATAAAAATATGAAAAGACTCACTCCCCTCACCGCTAAATTATACGCGACCCTAATAACCGCTCCGCAGGCACTCCCGGGAATAAAAGGCTTGCTGTGGCCGGCGCTCCAGGAAGGGTGTGTTGGGAGGGGGACGAGGCGAGGCGCGGCGGCGCGAAATATTATGTTGTTGTGATCTTGGCAACGCTGATTGTCCTCGTACAGGTATTTATGGCCTTTACTGATAACACACACACACACACACACACACACACACACACACACACAAACACAAACATACACACACACACATATACACTCACAACACTCACACTTACACTCATACACACACTCCCATTCCCAATCCAATTCACACACACACACACACACACACACACACACACACACACACACACACACACACACACACACACTTGTGACCCAGTCCTGACCGAGGTCGGACGTGGGTCATGGCGCTCCGAAAGGAGTAGCCCGGGGCCAGCCTGTTGGCCTCTCCCCTTCCCCTTCATCCCCGTCTCCCCTTTCATCAAGAAACCTACTTCAAGAAACACTATTTAGCAAGTTATTTTTTGTGACATTAAGTGAAACCATGGTGACAGTCTGACAGACAGTGAGTGGAGTGCGTGTGTGGTATACCGGGAGGACACAGATCGCCGAGTGTGTCGCCGCCGCAGCCTTCCATCAAGTCCCTGCTGACGCCCCGAGGTCTCCCCAGGCTCACCAGCCCGCCCATCCTGCTGTTGAAGTCTGGTCAGGTGCAGTGCAGTGGAGGCTTCGTCACTCAGGTGGGGGCAATGTGCAGGCTGCTCGTCACCGAGGCTGTGCAGTCTGTTCCCAGGTACAGCAGCGAGTCTTCACATCTGTCTCGCCACCTGTTTTGGATTAGCGCTCCACCTATAAGCCCCTTTCTGAGTGACCATCGATACCGCCTCTACCTGCTCTCCGGCCACCTGCTGCTACCTGACCCATCATTTTGACCTGGGGATGACCTCGGAGTAACACCTACTCGCCTTCCAGATGAGGATTACCTTCCCGCCTCATCGCTCTACCACACCGCACTCCTCCACCTCCTCACCCAAGGCCTACGAGTCTCTCGTAGGCCTTGCCTCACCCCTCAAGCATCGCCACAACGTTCGCTCCGTTACTGTAAATTACCTACCCCCACACCCCTTTCATATTGTAATTTTTATATAGTTACACTTTGTAATCTTAATATGTACATTTTCAGCCTAACGGCTGCCATCTCCGAAATAAACCGATTATTATTATTATTATTATTATTATTATTATTATTATTATTATTACACACACACACACACACACACACACACACACACACACACACACACACACACACACACACACACACGAATCGCCTCCATTCATGAGGGAGATCACGCGGCCTTCCCAGCGTCTCCACCTGGGAATTACTTGAATGCGTGTTCATGGCTCATCCCTAATTCCAGGTAATGCGTGGAAACATCCGTGTATCTCAATCAGGAATATTAAGGAAAATAGCGGATGTCTATTTTTCTTGGAGTTTTCCCAGTACACGTTTAAGTTTGTCTCTCGTTTTTGAGTCTTTATTTTTACTGTCATTTGGTTCCGGTTTTGGATTACATTTATATTCTCTTTCATTTAACTTCAGTTATGGATTATATTTATACTTACTTCCATTTGTTTTCTGTTTTGTATGGAATTTATAATCACTAATGTGTCCTTGATTATCACATTTCTGTTTACTTTAATTTTCTTTCGGTGTTGGATCACATTTATAGTCACTATTATTTGCTTTCGATCATGATTTACATTTACATTCACTTCAATTTGCTTCGGGTCAAGTTCAGATATTACAGTCTCAGCAACACTCGATAAACAGCTTTTATATTCTAACTCCCATCCAGAACAGAATTTTTATTGGCAGTATTCCAAGAACCAATTGTGTAACACCTTTTACGATCTACCTCCAATACAGTGATAGAGTGTAAAGATTATATATATATATATATATATATATATATATATATATATATATATATATATATATATATATATATATATATATATATATATATATATATATATATATATATATATATATATATATATATATATATATATATATATATATATATATTTATTAAATTTCTGAAAATCTTTTGCCTCCTGTTTTTATATATAATCTTGTTCTGTTTCCTTTTTTTTTTTTTTTTTTACATTGGAAACCAACCTGGCAACATTTCTCACAATCCTTCGCTTTATTGAATTTCAGTATCTTTTGTTTCCGGTTCATATATATATATATATATATATATATATATATATATATATATATATATATATATATATATATATATATATATATATATATATATATATATCCTTCTGTTTTCACTTTTTTATTGCTGTTGTTGTTTTTGTTGTTTGTTTTGCATTGGGAACCTGAGTCTTTCAACCCGGCAACATTTTTCACAATCTCTCGCTTTATTGAATTTCTGAGTATCCTTGTTTCCGGTTTTTGTATTTCATCTTGCTCTCTTTTTCCTTTTATGGTACAAGTAGACGCTTCAGGAGGGAAGTGTCAGGTTGCGAAGGACGAAATTGAATTCTGTTTTTCTGTGCCCCTCTCACAAGCCTCTTTCCGGGGGGCTTACATACCTACATGTACGTTTTCTCCTACTGTTTTAGAACGTCGCTTTTCATTTTTCTACAAGGAAATAGGCAACGCTTAAATAACACACTGGTCTTTCTTGGAATATCACTAGCTGTAGGATTTCACGACGTGTGTGGGAGGGGAAGGGAGGAGAGGTGTGTGTGTGTGTGTGTGTGTGTGTGTGTGTGTCAGAGAGAGAGAGAGAGAGAGAGAGAGAGAGAGAGAGAGAGAGAGAGAGAGAGAGAGAGAGAGAGAGAGAGAGAGAGAGAGAGAGAGAGAGAGAGAGAGAGAGAGAAGAGAAAAGAGAGAGAACGAGTATCAAAAACCCACACAGAAAACCACAGCAAAATACAACATTAAAAATCCTGCCAAACCGTCCCCCCCCCCTCCCCCCCCAGCCTTCTCTGAGCAGCGAGGTGTGTGGTGCAGGTGGTAATTAAGGAGAAGCGGCCATAATTAGCGCGGCGAGAGGGATGGGGTGAGGCAACGCGGCGGCGGGAAGGAAACATAAGGATTAAACAGGATTTGGAAAGAAAAAAGGGAACGATTAAGTCAACGACAACGACAAAGAAAACGGCGAAAGAATAAATACAAACGCGCTGAGGATTGAAAATTACCACATGTTTGTCTTTGATTAATATTAAGACCCTGCCATAAAAGATAATTATAAATTAAACATAATCAAATCTCATGATGTTTAATACTAAGTTCACCTGATATGGTGTCGGTAAATACTGGTTATGTGCCCAGCCTATGGAAAGTGGCTAATGTGACGCCGATTTTCAAAAAGGGGCACAGGTCAGCTGCTTACAACTATAGCCCAATTAGCTTAACATCGGTTATAGACAAGATGCTGGAGTCCATAATAGCCAGGAAGATTCGGGAGCATCTTGAGAAACAAATAGCATAATTCACGACTCGCAGCATGGGTTCACGAAAGGTAGGTCATGCCTCACCAATCTCTTGTCCTTCTACAATAAATTCTTTGAGGCGGTAGACAGAGATGAAAATGATGTTATTTATCTTGATTTTAGTAAAGCGTTTGACAAAGTTCCTTACCACCGACTGTTGCTTATATTACAGGCTCACGGAGTAGAGTGTAAAGTTTTGAACTGGGTCAAGGCAATAGGAAGCAAAAAGAACAAATCAATGGTAAAAGGTCTGACTGGGGTTGTGTTACGAGTGGGGTCCCACAAGGTTCGGTATTAGGTCCACTGTTGTTTATTATTTAATATATCAATGACTTAGATACAGGAATTAGTAGTAATGTCAGTAAGTTTGATGATGTTACCAAGATCGTTAGAGTAATTGAGTCGGATCAGGACGCTAGTATTCTCCAGGATGAACTGAACAGATTGTATGACTGGGCGGATAAATGGCAGATGGAGTTCAATGTAGGGAAGTGCAGTATTTTGAGTGTAGGTAAGAACAACACCTCACATAACTATTGGTTAAATGATACTCCCATAAGCAGGTCTGGGTGCGAGAGGGATTTAGGGGTTTTAGTGAGCTCTGATCTCCGCCTAAGGGCACAATGCATTAAAGCTAGAAATCGAGCAAACAGGGTACTGGGATTCATTTCAAGGAGCGTAAGCAACAGAGGCGCCGAAGTCTTCCCCAAGCTATATTTAGCATTAGTTAGACCCCATTTTGATTATGCGGTTCAGTTCTGGTCACCTTACTGTAGAATGGATATCAAAATGTAAGAATCGGTGCAGAGGAGGATGACTAAGATGATTCAGGGGTTAAGAAACTTACCATACGAGGAAAGACTCAAACAATTAAACTTGCATTCTCTGAGTCTAGAAAGGCGAAGGGTGGGAGGTGACTTGACAGAGGTTTATAAATGGATGAAGGACTTTAATAAGGGAGATATTAATAAGGTTTTGATGATAAGAAAACCGGGTAGGACACGCAGTAATGGGTTTAAACTGGATAAATTCAGATCCAACAGGGACTGAGGCAAAAATTGGTTTACTAACAGAGTGGTAGACGAGTTGAACAGGCTGGGCAGTCATGTTGTGAGTGCCAATACAATAGTCACATTCAAAATTAGATTAGATAAATTCGTGGACAATGATGCTAGGTGGGGTAAGGTTCACGGGAACTTAGGTTCACGGGAGCTTAGGTTCACAGGAGCTTCCTTGTATAGGCCTACCGGCCTCTTGCAGACTCCTTACGTTCTTATGTTCTTAAGTTATTTTTTTTTTTACAACAAAGGAGACAGCTCAAGGGCACAAAAAAAGAAAACAATAATAAAAAAAAGCCCGCTACTCGCTGCTCCCATAAAAGATTCAAAAGAGGTGGCCGAAAGAAAGGTCAATTTCGGGAGGAGAGGTGTCCTGATACCCTCCTTTTGAAAGAGTTCAAGTCGTAGGCAGGAGGAAATACAGATGAAGGAAGATTGTTCCAGAGTTTACCAGCGTGAGGGATGAAAGAGTGAAGATGCTGGTTAACTCTTGCATAAGGGGTTTGGACAATATAGGGATGAGCATGAGTAGAAAGTCGTGTGCAGTGGGGCCGCGGGAGGGGGGGAGGCATGCAGTTAGCAAGTTCAGAAGAGCAGTCAGCGTGAAAATATCGATAGAAGATAGAGAGGCAACATCGCGGCGGAATTTAAGAGGTAGAAGACTATCAGTAGGAGGAGGAGAGCTGATGAGACGAAGAGCTTTAGACTCCACTCTGTCCAGAAGAGCTGTGTGAGTGGAGCCCCCCCACACGTGAGATGCATACTCCATACGAGGGCGGACAAGGCCCCTGTATATGGATAGCAACTGCGCGGGGGAGAAGAACTGGCGGAGACGATACAGAACGCCCAACCTCGAGGAAGCTGATTTAGCAAGAGAGGAGATATGAAGTTTCCAGTTGAGATTTTGAGTTAAGGATAGACCGAGGATGTTTAGTATTGAAGATGGTGACAGCTGAGTGTTGTCGAAGAATAGGGGATAGGTGTTTGGAAGATTGTGTCGAGTTGATAGGTGGAGAAATTGAGTTTTTGAGGCATTGAAGGACACAAGGTTCCTTCTGCCCCAATCGGAAATGATAGCAAGGTCTGAGGTTAAGCGTTCTGCAGCCTCCAGTCTGGAGTCGTGTACTTCCTGTTGAGAGGGTCTTCTATTGAAAGAAGTTGAATAACGCAGAGTGGAGCCATCGGCGTATGAGTGGACAGGACAGTTTGTTATGGAAAGATTATCATTGATGAATAACAGGAAGAGAGTGGGTGATAGGACAGAGACCTGTGGAACGCCACTGTTGATAGGTTTAGGGGAAGAGCAGTGACCGTCTACCACCGCAGAGATAGAACGACCGGAAAGGAAACTGGAGATAAAGGAACAGAGAGAGGGATAGAATCCGAAAGAGGGCAGTTTAGAAAGCAAAGACTGGTGTCAGACTCTATCGAAGGCTTTCGATATGTCTAGCGCAACAGAAAAGTTTCACCGAAACGGCTAAGAGAGGATGACCAAGAGTCAGTTAAGAGAGCAAGAAGATCACCAGTAGAACGCCCCTTGCGGAATCCATACTGGCGATCAGATAGAAGGTTAGAAGTGGAAAGGTGCTTTTGAATCTTCCGGTTAAGGATTGATTCAAAAGCTTTAGATAGAAAGGAAAGTAAAGCTATAGGGCGGTAGTTTGAGGGATTGGAACGGTCACCATTCTTAGGCACAGGCTGTACAAAGGCATACTTCCAGCAGGAAGGAAAGATAGATGTTGATAGGCAGAGACGAAAGAGTTTGACCAGGCAGGGTGTCAGCACAGAAGCTCAGTTTTTAAGGACAATAGGAGGCACTCCATCAGGTCCATAAGCCTTCTGAGAGTTGAGGCCAGTGAGGGCACAGAAAACATAATTTGGAAGAATCTTAATAACAGGCATAAAGGAGTCAGAGGGATGATGAGTAGGAGGAATATGCCCAGAATCGTCCAGGGTGGAGTTCTTGCAGAAAGTTCGAGCGAAGAGTTCAGCTTTAGACAGATGAGACGGCAGTGCTGCCGTCAGGGTTAAGGAGAGGAGGGAAAGAAGAAGTGAAATTGGAGGAGATATTTTTGGCTAGATGCCAGAAGTCACGGGAAGAATTAGAAGAAGCAAGGTGTTGACATTTTCTATTAATGAAAGAAGTTTTGGTAAGTCGGAGAATAGATTTGGCACGATTCCGGGCTGAAATGTAAAGATCAAAGTTAGCGGGAGTTCGAAGGCTCTGGAACCTTTTGTGAGCTGCCTCTCTATCTTTAATAGCACGAAAACAAGCATGATTAAACCAAGGCTTTTTAGCATGAGGAATAGAGAAAGTACGTGGAATGTATGCCTCCATTCCAGATGTGCTCCACTTTAGAGTTCAAATAGTCAAAGAATTTTACATAGTTAGTAGAGATAGGCGAGAGATAAACAGCACAGATGTATTTAGTAATAGAATGACAATGAAGTCTTAGCCAGATGGTGGAAAATTCAGAAGAGTCAAGGTCGTGGGCACGAGAGCAAGTGATGTCGTTGCGCACGTAGGCGCAACATCCAGCTTTAGATTGAAATTTAGGATAGAGATAGTAGGAGGGAACAGAGTAGAGGTTGCTGTCAGTAGCCTCAGAAACCTCTGTTTCGGTGAGGAAGAGAAGGTGAGGTTTGGAGGAGGAGAGATGGTGTTCCACAGAATGAAAATTAGAACGAAGACCGCGAATGTTGCAGAAATTGATAAGGAGAAGGTTCGAGGAGTTATCAGGACACCTCTCAAGTCGGCAGCCAGAAGGGGAGTCCTCCCTGGGGGAATTTATGGTCCCCTCCCAGGCGGGGACTCCGAGGCGGTGTTTTCGTTAGCCATTTTGAGTTTTGAATTTTGGGAAAAGGTGTGTGTGTTGTGTGAATGTAGTGTGGTGTAGAAAGAGAGAGGAACTGTCTTTTGAGAGCATGCTGAACTGCTCTCTGGTGTTGATGAGACAAAAGGGAAACGGTTAGTGAGGACATGGGAAGGGTCTTTGAAGGGCTTCAGCACCCTCCTCGCTTCCCATATATCCTCACCGGGAGTAGCTCACGTCCGTTCGGTAGGTGTCTTCCTACCTACTCCTGCTAAAATGCTCTTTCGTGTGCTGGATCTATACTAATTGTTTGACCTAGTTAGGACTCCCTTAGGAGTGTTCCTCGACTCTCTCAAATGTTTCCTCGCTCCACTTTCTACGGTTTAATGGTTACTCTCTCTCTCTCTCTCTCTCTCTCTCTCTCTCTCTCTCTCTCTCTCTCTCTCTCTCTCTCTCTCCACCTTTCCACTCTATTATGCACTCAGTTATGTTCTCTCTAACGAAAACTAACGACAGCTATTCCTCCTTTAATCCCTGCAACTCAAACTCAACACCTCCATCACCCTTAAGACACATCTCACCATTTCGCAACACCTCAGCGCAATACAAAACAAGGCAGCACCTCCTCCCTACCAGTTAGTCCCTACACGATCCACTAATTCACTCATCCACTAATTGAGGGAGTTCTTATACGTCTTATGGAACGATCAAAAGCTATAACGAAGAGCGGACAGATGGAGGTAGATGGAGGCAATTAGTACCAATCTATCAATCTATCTTCCACCAACGCTCTGCCTCCGGAGTGCCTGCATGAATGTTTAGGTGTGAACTCAAATACTTTCTCTTGATTAATGAGACCCATCCATTGTGGTTTACTGTCCTCAGCAGAATTCTCTAACACAAGGTCAATTATGTGGATGTAGTCACTTGTTGCATATATTTTACGAAACCCATCTTGTTATCTTGGCTTGTTAGAGTTTGTGTTTTTCTTGGTGAAAAGAAGTTTGTAGGTTACAAGTAATATGCTACATGCTCAGGATCTGTGGAAATCTTTTATGGCGCTATATTCTCAATTAATGAAAATGTGTTGAAACTTTCAACACCTCTACTTTCATAGGAGTCGTGTCACTCATTGCTTTTTTTGTTCTAAATAAAAAATAAACTGACCACTAACAATGCCGGTATTCTATATATTGTTTTCGTAATTTCTGCTATTAATTTTTGTCATCTCCTAAATGAATTAATGAAGAATTTAAGGATATCATTACCTTCCTGTTGTTGATCTTTTCTTAGTTTTGCCAACAATATATCAACCCTTTGAGGCTTTTTTCCTCATACTTTGCGCTTCCTTATTAGATATTTTGTTTCTCTTGTCGTTTTGCTGCCGCTATTCGCTGATGTCTTTCCTAATACTTCCTTTCCTACTACAGTTTTCTCTTTCCTTTCTCTCTCCTACTACTTTCCTGCTGGTGGCATAACAATCTTGGTTAATTGCTACCTCTATATCTCCAACAGCCTAATCTGAATTTTTAAACTAAAGTCTTTGTCCTTCATCCTGTCTCTTCTTATGATTCAGCCAAAATTACATCTTACTAATCGGCGGCCACTGGATAGAAGCTTGTTTAGTTACGGTGCCTTCTTTGCTGTGCCCTCGTTGTTGTTTGTCTGGCAGGGAAGTAAGTCAAACAGAAAAGAGTTTAATGTCTTTTGCAACACACACACACACACACACACACACACACACACACACACACACACGCAGACACCAGTACTCTCCATAGGACCTTATAATGTGCTGAATCAAGACAAAGCACTTTAATAAAACGTGACCTCAGGAGCATTCAATTATAGCTCCCTGACAACACCTCCCCCCCCCCTCCCTCCTACCCCCACTTCGAGCATGACACGTGTCTCCTGGTTCTCCGAGGTGAGGCAGGAGGAGCAGCAGCTTCAAAACAGGTCTCCGGGTGGAGTGTGGGATCGAATTATAGGTGACAACACATGACGTTACTCGGGATTCTTGGTCGAGAAAAACAACTTCAGATAGAGGAAAGAGAGGAAAGGTGGGAGAATCGATGCTACGTGTGTGTGTGTGTGTGTGTGTGTGTGTGTGTGTGTGTGTGTGTGTGTGTGTGTGTGTGTGTGTGTGCGTGTTTTGACCGCGACGCTGAATAATATGAGAACAATCAGAGATACTTATCTTGTTTATCGGAGAGAAGTGAGAGAAGGTAAAAGTGTGAGAGAGAGAGAGAGAGAGAGAGAGAGAGAGAGAGAGAGAGAGAGAGAGAGAGAGAGAGAGAGAGAGAGAGAGAGAGAGAGAGAGAGAGAGAGAGAGAGAGAGAGAGAGAGAGAGAGAGAGAGAGAGAGAGAGAGAGAGAGAGAGAGAGAGAGAGAGAGAGAGAGAGAGAGAGAGAGAGAGAGAGAGAGAGAGAGAGAGAGAGAGAGAGAGAGAGAGAGAGAGAGAGAGTGAGAGAGAGTGTTAGAGAGAGAGACAAAGTAAAAAGCAGAAAAGTATGTACGGAGATAAAGAAGGAGGTTGAATAGAAGCCGAAGTTTGAGAGCAACACGAGACTAAGGAGTGAATATGTTTTGGTAGGAAAGGTGGACAATGGAGGCAAGAGGAAAATGTGACTTTGGGGAGAGAAGAGTTGAAATAGTGGTTAAGAAAGTAAGGCGGAAGAGGAAGGAAAGTGGAAGCTGGAGTATAAATGGGATGCAGTATTAAGTAGAGGGAATATACAGGTGTGAAAGGGTTGGCACTGGATGGAGGGGAGAGGAATGTTTGAGCCTTGAAGGAACGTAGTTGAAATACAGAACTGAAAGTCGATAAAGGAAAGAAGACAAAAGCTGCAGTTTAAATAACACAATATGAAGAAGGTCTGTAGTGCTATGGAAGAATTAGTAATGTAGGCGAGAGGAAAGTGAAAGTTTGGAAAGTGGAGTACTGAAAAGAAGGAATAAAAATAAGAGAGGTGGTTACAGAGGGAAAAGAGAAGCAGGATCCTAGATGGAACACGAGATGAAGGAAAGGGTAAACACTTGAGGGGTAGGTAATTAAGGCGATGTAAGCATGACCTTCGAGAGGGTAAAATTCAAGAGCAAGGAGGAAAATATAACGATACATTACGGAAAAGGTAAGGCAGACTTAAAGTTGAAATCGAGATGATGGCGGTAATGTGTATAGGTAAAAAGAGGGTTGATAGGGATGGTGCAGCGAAACTGAGAAATTGTAAAGAGCGGTTTGTAAGGCAAGAAGTAAAAGAGGCGTAGATGAGGAAAGAGAGAAACCGGAACCCAAAAATGTCCCGAGATTAAGAAAATATGTAATGGCGTGCAGAGGTTGTTAATGAAGGAATGAGGGAAGAGAATGGTTGAATAGTGTATACAGTTAAAAAGTCGGAAAGTGTTGTGCTCCCTATTTTACTTTTAATAAATGGTAACGTGTCTAAAATAAAGGGAGGTGTAGTACGGGGATGGGAAGGACTTAAGTTGCTAATAATATTTATTCTAATAATAAAATTAATATAATGGCTTTACCGCGCACATCAATACCAACACATTACCTTACCGTCACTACTTTTTGTCATGTACCCAATAAACCAGGAATCCTTCAAGACAGACAAAATCCAATTGGCAATAATAAGGTAGTGACGGTATACCAAGTTAATCACATATAAATGAGCATTGTTGGTTACGGTTCACTTCCAACTTTTGCCACTAACCGTTAGTACTCAACACATCCTAAATACAAAGTTCCTAAATACTCCAGATACAACACAAATTAAACAGTCACAAAAACCGGCTTTTCCTTATAGAGTCTCGTATTTCTACTCACCAGTAACAGCCATTGCCTAAGAATAGGTTATGAACTGTTTCCGAGTCTGTGTCCAAGAGAAGGAGTGACTCCAGCGCTGCTGTGCTCCTTATACTGGGGACAGCGGCTAATACCCAAATCGTCATCACAGCGTCGTTATACGTCACAATACGTCACGAATGTCACGGAAACGTCATGAAGACGCCCCAAGCAAAACAGCCACGTGAACAGTTTATGCACGCCTTTCCTTATGCCCACCTATAGGGGACCAACGAGGGTTCCGCCCCCCGGCACTTCCTGCCTACGCGCTGGCTCCCTGTCTATCACACATCCGGCAGTGGAGCCAATATTGTTCTCCCTCACTGTTCTACATTATGTTCATTGTTCATCCTAACTTCGTTAAGGTTCATTGTTCAACTTCGCTTTCTTCACCATCAGGCTCAGTATTTTTTTCCGAGTTCATGGGTTCCCTTGAATCCGAGCCAGTGCCTCTGGATGTTGCGTGAGTTGCTGTCAGAGGCTGGGAATTTTTGACCACTGTTTCTCTCTCTGCTCTCTCTTCATCGTGACGGGTCGGGGCCCGACAAAAGAAAGATAAAAGTTAGGAGAAAGGGAAAAGGGACATCAGAGCAATCAATCGAACCTACCCCATACAACTCTAAACTCCTACTGTCTTTCCTTCTTCCCCACCTGTACCTTCTCCACTAACCCACTTCATCTTACTATACTCTATCAAAAAAAAAGGAAGCCAAGACTGGTACTGGGAGCATGGTAAGGGGTGCATGGAAGAAATTATTATTCAGGGAAGGGGCTGGTGATAGGGAGGGAGGGAGGGAAATGGGGGAGAGACGGAGAGGAGGAGGAGGAAGGCAGGACAAGACAGTGAAGGATGGAGCACGCCGCGGGGCCGTCCGTCAGCGCCAAGTATCCTTTCAGCGTCACCGTCAACACAACAAAACCGCCACTCACTCTCCTCGGCACGACCCTCATCACCATCACCATCATCATCACCATTATCATCAGTAAACTAACAGCAGAATACACAAAATTCTCAAGTGATTATGTCGAAGGTAATACTGATGATGAAAAAAAAAAAATTCACGCGTGTTGTTGACCTTGACACACACACACACACACACACACACACACACACACACACACACACACACACACACACACACACACACACACACACACACACACATGTATTTTTTTACCACTCATGGTTTTTTTTTTCGAGATCAAAGGGAATTGTTTTCAACTTGGTTTAATGGGTTGAATAATGGCGTGTTTACAAGGAAGAGGTGAGTCCTATGAAAGGCGTCTGGAGGCTAAGGTAAGTAGAAGGAGGAGGAGGAGGAGGAGGGTGATGAAGGGGCGGTGTCTTAGTCTGGCAGATACAGGGTCCTTGGCTGGGAGTGAAGGGAAGGCAAGATCTATAGGGCGTGAGCCTTTGATAGCGCTCATTGAGTTATGACTGAGGGGAAAAAATATGGATGGAGGGTTATGGGGTGAGTGGGGGATGGCTGGGGGGGTGAGGGGTTACATCACTAGTCTCTCTCTCTCTCTCTCTCTCTCTCTCTCTCTCTCACACACACACACACACACACACACACACACACACACACACACCGCTCTGGTAGCTCAATCGGCTAGAGCGCCGCGCTGCAAGGCTTCACGGCCAAACAGGCGGCGGTTCAAGCCCCGCTCAGGCCGGATTCTTTCCGTTGATTAATAGGAGTGGTTACTGTCCCCCCTTGAGCAAGGGGGATGGAATGTGTGGTGTGTGAGGCCCTGGCAGTACCCAGAGATCGACAAAATGAACGCTTGCTCTCGTCGTGAGGGTACCTGCTGCTCAGAAACTGGCACACACAGATTATAGGGATTTCATTTGCCTGACACGAGATCATTTTCCACGTCTGTTTCCTCCTCCTCGAGCCGCGGCGTTGTCTAACCCAGCAATTAACTCCCCCCATCCCTTGAAACTTACCCCTGCACCCTGGGCGTCCCCACTCTCCCTTCCCGGATGGGTGACAAAGCAGGTGTTTCGCTGTGTTTCTTTTTATTTTAATCTCCTATATTCTTATCTTCTTTCTCATTTTCTCTCATCACATTCACTTTCATTTTCTCTTTCTTGGCGTTTCAGGTGTTTGGGGGCTGCTGGGAAGGTAGCTTAAAGTGTCTACACTCCTCCCTCTTTGCATGTTTCGTACCATTAGTTCCCAGTATTCCCTTCCCACCATGATATCGCACACTTTAATCCTATCAGCCCTTGCCTCCTCTCTGCCTAACAGCTCTTCAGACTCTGCGAGCTTCCCTCCCTTTTAGTTCACCACCTAACAGCTTTATACCTCCTACTTGATTCATAAAGGACTCCATGCAACTATACCATACATGTACCTCGATGCCCAGCCCCTGTTTGATTTAGTATGACAGGCCATGATGCACTGATGGAATAGGCCTGAGGGGTGGGTACAGAGGGTGGAAGTGGGGACAAGTTCAGTGGGTTTGATCTGACCTCATCACCTCACCTCGCCCCACTGCTATGACAACAAACAGTCGCTACCCCTTTTTACTTAATGAATAATTTAGGATCTCTCGAGCAGTAGGCTACATCATTATCCCCCTTCTCTCTCTCTCTCTCTCTCTCTCTCTCTCTCTCTCTCTCTCTCTCTCTTCTAGGGGTAACTGCACATCAGGTTCTATAATTCACAGGTGATCGTTAAAAATCATAACTCTATGTGTAATGAGTCCGGTCGGTCCGCGGAAACAAATTAGAGTGTGCGGTTTAAAAAGAAGAAATGGTTATAGGGGTTGTTACTCGATGGTCAGTGGAGTCAGTTTTGATTTTTAAGCTTAATAATGAAGGGGCGGTCTCTCTCTCTCTCTCTCTCTCTCTCTCTCTCTCTCTCACACACACACACACACACACACACACACACACACACACACACACACACACACACACAAGCAAACAAGCGAACATTTTAGGCTCAAGACCTCTCAAAATTAGAAATCATTTCGCAGCTCCTTTATAATTATCATCAGGGGAGGTGTTTGCTCGGGACACAAATAATTAGATGAAGGAAGGAAGAAGTAGTTTTAATAAGCACCAAAAACGAAAGACGAACTAAGCTTTACATTATTAATAATTTCAACGATGAGTGAACTGACTAAGCAAAATTATCTTCAGTCTTTCCTCATAAAAAGAGAAAAATAATGCACAAACTCTTATCACCAAGTCACAACTATCGGGCGACACACACACACACACACACACACACACACACACACACACACACACACACACACACACACACACTCTCTCACTCGCTCAGACTTCAGCAAACTGGGACAAAGAAAAGAAAAAAGGAAAAAGAACTAGAAAAACGTATGCCAAGTCATTAAGTTCGGACCTCATTAACATAACCGACGAGCGAGCCAGCCACACACACACATACACACACACACACGTACCTACCCACACCCACTCACCCACTCACCAACACACTACCCAAATGACCTACGTACCCGCACAGCTATCAACAACTCTCCCACACACACACACACTCACACACCCACGGTTCCATGCAACCACATACTTACCACACTAGCATACAAACAAACACCCAGACATCACACACACCCTAACCGCCCTCACACCTACTCAAAACAGTCCGCCTACACACACACCCTACCACTCATCCATATACTCCACGCACCCACACATCCCACCTACACATTCCATACACCTGAATAAATGAATAAAAGACAAGCACAACAGTTAACCTTTTTCGAGCTGATGCAAATCCTTAATCGCATCACACACACACACACACACACACACACACACACACACACACACACACACACACACACACACACACACACACACACACATAGACGAAAAAAACAAACAGGAAAATGACGAATAATTGCAGTGATGAGAGAAGTCGACTAATCATTATTCTCTCTCTCTCTCTCTCTCTCTCTCTCTCTCTCTCTCTCTCTCTCTCTCTCTCTCTCTCTCTCTCTCCTAGACTCACTAATTAGCAGACTCTCGGGGTTCTGTCGACGGAGTTTCTTTTCCAGAGTGTAATCTGGTGACGGAGGAGGAGGAGGAGGAGGAGGAGGGAGAAGATGGGGGGAAGAAGAAGAAGCAGGACTAGAAATCGAACTGGAGGTGAAAGACTAAAGGATGATGAAGAGATGGAGGAGGAAAAGGAGGACCAAGAGGAGGCGGAGGTGAAGATGAAGAAAGAAGAAAGGAGGAGGAGGAGGAGGAGGAGAAGGAGGAGGAGGAGGTCTGAGATTGCTTGTGTTTGCCCGGTGAAGTCAGAGGCCTCACGCATCAGCCATTCACTCCTTTTATTCGAGTCACAGCGTTCGGGTTTGTGTTCGATGATTACCTTTTTTTGCATGTTGATTAGACATGTTTGTGGTCAGGGGGGAGCAGGTGAGGGGGGTAGGATGTGAGGCGCAGCGTAAGACGTATCAAGAAGAAAGAGGTGGGGAGTGGGTACAGAAAGGGGGCAGTGAAGGTGGGAGGGAGGTAAGGGATTGGGAAAAGGAGCAAGGGAGTCAGGGATGTATGCTGAGAGAAGGCCAAGAAAAGGAGCGAAGGATAGGAGTGTGGGAAGGAGTGTGGGAGGTGGAAGATCAAATACACACACACACACACACACACACACACACACACACACACACACACACACACACACACACAGAGAGAGAGAGAGAGAGAGAGAGAGAGAGAGAGAGAGAGAGAGAGAGAGAGAGAGAGAGAGAGAGAGAGAGAGAGAGAGAGAGAGAGAGAGAGAGAGAGAGAGAGAGAGAGAGAGGAGGGGGGGGGAATATGCATGGTAGGTTTCATAATAACTGTCCCGCCTCCTATTATTACATTTGTACATTGTATGGAAATGAAGTTAAACGTACACGGTATAAAAGGACTCGTTTGCATCCATGTATGCTTAGATACATATAGACACTGTCATACATACATACATAAAGAATTCGCTTGTACATAAGAATACACTTGTGCATTCGCATCCATCCATCCATCCATCCATACATACATACATATACAATACTTGCATATTCAAACAATAACGAACATAATCATAAGGCCCATGAAAACATTGAGCAAGCTCAGGAATACAATAGAATCAAATTTGTGTGTAGCTCAGGTACAGAAAAGATTATTAGGTAAAAGTATGAAAATCAGACAAACGTTGAAAAGAAAAAAAATAGTACCTACATAAAATGTGGAGAAGGAGAAGGAGAAAGGGGAAAAGAGGAGGAAGAGGAGGAAGAAGAGGAGGAGGATAACACAATAGTGGCAGGAGCGGGGCCATACATGTGACGGATAAATGGAAGGAAGAAGAAATACAGAGACTGGACAAGGGCAAGGAGGGGACGTCCTCGAGAAAATATGAGGAAATAAAAAAGAAAAGGAGCACACGAAGACTGGCGTGATGGGTGACGACGGGCATTTTCTTTATTACAGGGATAAAACAAAGCGAATTTCTTTAAAATTCATGATTGTTACATTTTCTCTCTCTCTCTCTCTCTCTCTCTCTCTCTCTCACTGTGTGTGTGTGTGTGTGTGTGTGTGTGTTGTACGTCTGAAAAACATTACTATATATAGCGTGTCACTTCTACCAGTCTCGCTAGAGGTAACAGAGGCTTATCTCGTGTCCTGCCGGGTCTTAACGAAGGCATTCAAGGCCACAAAAAGTAAATTACCGCAAGAGGTTCCCGCAGGGCGGCCTTAGTGAACGACGTTCACGGCCGCCGGGAAGACAAGAGGCCACTTAGCCACGGTTAAGCTGCAGGAGCGTGGGGGCAGACAGCCTCCACGTGTCTCATTAACCTCTGACTTAGATGTGACGTTGAAGTGAAAGTAAAAGCAAGAAAAAGAATTGAAAAATATAAAAGTCAGAACCGATGCAACATCAAAACGTATAACTAAACAGTAGTCAGCAAACTACCAACCGCCCAGCTATACATTATTTCTCAATATAATGAAACAGTGGGTACTCGGCACAACGTGGGGATGATTAACTGCCGCGATTCGGACATTTGAGTCGGTAGCGTGTGTTTCGAAATGTGATTCACTAACACCGTAGACTAAAACAAGATCTTCGGCGGTGTTGAGTGCCAGGTTGGTGCAGACCCCGACTCTACTTAATCTTTTCAAAATAAAATCAAACAAATCCTCTCCACGGAAACAGACGAAGAAGTACGTCGTGGAAAACTACTATAACAAGCGTCTATAAGTAAGTTCCATGATAAATAATATTATAAGCACTAATTTGTATGTCTTTGCTGTAAAATATAAGCAACAGACGAACACATAATAAAGCTACTGATTCGAATAGCTGTGTGTGTCATCACGGACCATAATTTTAACATGACAATGGGTAGGGACAAAGTCATGGAGGTAAAGTAATGCGATTGCAATATAATGTTTAAAGGCAAAATTTTCACTGTTTTTACCGCATTAACGTTTGACTGATAACGGCAGAGGGGAAATCATGTTTGTATCAGTTGCCAACGAGAGAGAGAGAGAGAGAGAGAGAGAGAGAGAGAGAGAGAGAGAGAGAGAGAGAGAGAGAGAGAGAGAGAGAGAGAGAGAGAGTCGTAGAGCCCCTCCTTATATGACTCGAGGCAACCCTATTTTTCTTCGTCAGCAGAGGGAACCATATCGAGTCTTCCTCTCAAAGGTACATTCACTCCTCTGCCTCCTCCTCTTCTTTCATTTTTCTTCCCTCCCCTTTTTCTCCCTCCACCAAGACTACTTATCTCAGTACCTCTCCCTTCTCACCCTTCTATCCCTCTCCCTCCCCTTTCCCTCTCTCATCTTCCATCCACTCTTCTCGTCTCTTGGCCTCCTTTAATCTCCTACCTCCGCTGTCCACTCACAAAAATCTGGTCAAGACTTTTTCCCGGCCCAATCGACCTTTTCGTTCACATTCAATGAACAGAATCTCTCTCTCTCTCTCTCTCTCTCTCTCTCTCTCTCTCTCTCTCTCTCTCTCTCTCTCTCTCTCTCTCTCTCTCTCTCTCTCTCTCTCTCTCTCTCTCTCTCTCTCTCTCTCGTTGACAATGAGGCCATTTAATATATTGTAGTTTCACTTAGATTTAATGACGGGCCACATACAGACAATATATCAGATACCTAATTCGCGTTCCCAGCTGGCGAAGGTGCACTAAGTTGTTTATGAAGATGGGAGTGTAAGCCTAAAGCCTGTCTGATGCAACAACACATATGCACGACAATGACGATATGTGCCAGGACACTTTGGTACAGAAAGCTATGAAAAGATATTTTTGTCGAGCTTCTAATATAGGAGCGATCTCAGACTAGCTAGAGAAGGCAAGAACTGATGTAGCGAAACTTACGAAGGATATTTTCGAGTTCGGGCTCTTCAATGGAGTTGGTGAAAAAGTTCTAGTAGTGAAATTGGCGGTGAAGAACAAATTAAGTCGAGATAAAAGCTGTTGTGGTACTGAAACGCACACGCCCAGTGTCCACTACCGCATAACATCCACAAGGCTTCATGAAAGAAGTACTTTAAGGAAAATCACTGATAGACAGAATAGTTTTGAGAAATGTAAGAAATTTAAGAAACGCATGTTCTGACGACACACAGCTTTTATTGGAAGATGCTTTTCAATGCATAAGGCAATGGTCTTTCGTTTTAGTCTTTGATCTCTTGTCAGTAGTCTTGCCCAAAGATCAGACTGAATGGCCCCTCTTTGGCTTATTAAAGAACACGCCAAGAGTTGTTAGGGATTAGGGATGGTCTGTTACTTTTTTAGTCCTGCCCCAGCAGCACCTTGAATTTGGGCTAGGAGAGTCACCCGTTGGTACTCCTGCTGCAGGGTGGCGGTGTAATTTTTCAGGCCTGCATATTGGCCAGCCAGGCTCTGGTGTTCCTTCAGTAGCTCCTTGTGCCGCTCATCCAGCTGGAGGAACTTGTCATACATAGCCTTGAAGACATCGTGCCATTTGGTCTGCTGCAGCAAGAGGGTACGTCTCCTGCCCCGAAGGGTCAAGGTGTCCTTGACCCAGCTGCGGGGGAAGCCCAGTAGCTTGATCTTGTCAGCTGCACACTGACCCGTCGGGCGGGGGAGAAACTCGTCAGCCATAGTTATTCTTGGGTTGGGCGGCTGGGCCCGTGCCCCAGGTCTCCTGGACCAAGACATTCCCTTCACCTTGGACGCAGTTCTTGGTGACGGAAATCCCGAGGTGACCGATATATTGATGCTTTTCTTAAGAGAGACCCGCTTGATCAACGAGATGGGACGGAAATAATACTGTTTGGAGTTCATAATTTTCTATCACTATATATAGAATATAGCGATATATTCTGAAATGGTAGTCTCACATAAATCATATGTAAACCGATGATGTACTACTGCTGTGGTCCACGAGATAATCAGCAAGTTACATATAAAACTGATATATATGTTATCTCATTTTTATATGCGATGTTGGTCAATGCTGGGCCAAACAGCCCCCGCGTATGTGAATGTTGCATGCCTGTGTGTCCCCACCCACCCCTGCTTAGGTAGCTTTGGCTAGGACCTCCCAGATTTATTTGTTCAATCTTTTTTTTTTTATGTTAAGCTGTGTGTATGTGCTGAATTGATGACTGTGTGAATGATGCTGATAAAAATAAAAACAAAACAAAAATAAACAAAACCTACAAAATGGAAAAAAAAAATATGGACTAATAGCCCACCCAGGCTGATGCCCCCCCCCAAAAAAGCTCCTCCTCCTCCTCCTCCTCCTCCTCCTCCTCCTCCTCCTCTCATCTTCCTCTTCCCCCTGATATACTACATCTTCATGTGTACCTGCCAGGGATAATAAAAGTGGCAGAGGTAAACCACCGTCTCAGGAGGACGAAAGTAAGAGGAGGAAAGGATGAAAGGAACAGGAAGAAAAGGGACTGAGGGAGGGATTATAAGGAAAAAAAGGATAGAGGTAGAGGTGGTGGAGGAGGAGGAGGAGGAAACATGGAAACATGGAAACGCAGGCAACAGAAAGCCTATTGGCTCATTACGAGGTTGCCCGCTTTGGTGATTTAATCTGCTCGACAGCCTGGGGCCTGGGGAGCAGATGAAAGCACCCTCTTTGAGAGGTAGATGAAAGCAAGATGAAAGCAACTCAATATTCAGTTTAAGTGACGGTCGATTCTATATTTGAAGGAGTTGATAGTATTCGCATTTACTACTTCTGAAGGAAGATTGTTCCAGTGACGGATGACTCGGTTTGAAAAGAAACTCCTTCCGATGTCTGTGTTACATCGCTTAGACTGAATGGGTAAACCGTTATTTCTAGTTCTTAGGTTGGTTTGCAATTCAAAGAAATTTTTTCAGATACTTGAAGACTTGAATCATATCTCCTCGTAGGCGTCTTTTCTCTAATGTAAAGAGATTGAGTCGCTTGAGTCGTTCCTCGTACGGTTGAGCCCTTAAGGTTGGTATCATTTTCGTGGCGCGTCGCTGAATCCTTTCCAGTAAATCAATGTCCGAGACCAGAACTGTACTGTGCGGTCTTACCATGGAATTATACAAGGATAGCATCACGTCTGGCGTTTTACACTCGAAGTTCCTCGCTATGAACCCGAGCATAGTGTTGGCTTTGTTGTATGCTTTTTACAGTGATTCGCGTGTTTCAGGTCACTGCTGATAGTGACTCAAGATCCTTTTCCTCCTGCATCGCTTGCAGAGGTCTCCCATTCATGATGTAGACCCAATGTGCATGACTTTGCATTTGTCAACATTAAAAGACATTTGCCATTTTCCGACCATTCGATAATGTGATTGAGGTCTTTCTGAATGATTTCGCAGTCGGTCCCACCTTAGTGTCATCAGCAAATTTCGATATTGTGGATTTCAGTCCTGCTTCGAGGTCGTTGATATATATGATGAAGAGAATGGGTCCCAGCACTGACCCTTGAGGCACTCCACTAGTGACTGGAAGCCAATCGGAAGGCTGTCCGTTGAGTAGTACTCGTTGTTTTCTGTCGGTGAGCCAATCTCTTATCCACGCGATCAGATTGGCTCAATGCCCCGCCGAGTGCAGTTTCTTAAGGGGCATCCCAGTTCTTATATATACCTTGGAAGAAGTCTAATAAATTCGTTAGGCAGGAGCGCTTGTTTCGTGTCGGAGATTACATTATTGTCTTCTAGAAACTTAACAAGTTTGTCTCTAATAATCTTTTCCTGCCACTGATGTCAAACTTATGGGCCTGTAGTTTAATGCAACGCTTTGTCTCCTTTTGAAAATTGGTGTTACGTTCGCCATCTTCCAGTCTTTTTTCAATTGAACAGACTGGTTGAATATGTTAGTGAGTGGCTGAAGTATTTGTTGTTTAAGTTTTAATAACCGCGGGGACAAACCGTCAGGTCCTGTTGACTTGTTTGTGTCGAGTTTATCCAAATACTCTTTCACTTCTTGGTCGCATATTGAGTCAATTTTTCAGGCGTGATTCCGGCCTCAGGTCAGGGTTCTCTGGTTTCGATGTTTTCGACTGTGAATACGGATGCGAAGTTACTGTTGAGGATTCTGGCCATCTGTTTACTGTCCTGAGTTTTTCGATCTGATGTATGTGAAGAATTTTTTGAGTTTGTCTTGATGTCACGCGCTATTTGTTCATTAGGTTATAATTCCTTTTTTAAGTTTTTTATTTCTCTGGTCATCCACGGTGGATCTACGGCACCATTTACTCGCCTGGGTTTCGTCGGCTGTAGCCTGGTTTCTACTCCCAAAAGCTTATCTTTGAAGTTGTTCCACACGTTGTCGATTGTATTGTCGGTTAGGTGAAGTTGGTCCCAGGTCGCAGAGGGAAGCAGCTCACGGGCTAGGTTGAAATTTGCTTTTTGTAGTCGGTTATCACTGACGGATTGTCTACGTGTTTGTGACTTATGTTGACATTGAAACGGATTAAGTGGTGATCGCAACCGTTAATTTTTCACCAACTTCACAGTCGCGAATGAGGGATCCAGCAGATTGTTTTCTCTTGTTGGTTGAGTTACAACCACCATTTCTATAAGCCTGTTACCCTCTTGATCTCCAGTCAATTGTCCCCAGTCAATGTTAGGGCATTAAAGTCCCCAATTATTATTGGCCTGTTGTTTTGGAGGCCTGTATACGGTCGCAAGTGTTAGTTTCTTATTATTCGCAGTTATTTCCACATAGACGGGTCGTAATTCTCTGCGTCCTGTTTGTCTATTTTTATGGCAGGGAGCGTACTTTTACGTAGCAAATTACTCCTCCTCCTTTCTTGTGCATTCGATTTTTTGGGAAATGACAGTTCAGATACTAGATGTGCAGAGTTGGCCCAAGTCTCTGTGATGGCTACCACATCTGGTTTCTCAGTTGCAATATACGCCCTAATTTCGTCCTTTTGGGTAATAGACTGCGTGCATTTGTGTACAAAATGGAAATGTGACTACTGGTTTGGCCGCGTCGTGTTGAATGAGTTCGCTTGTCGGAGGCGTCGTTGGTTACACAGTTTCTTGCAAGCCGCATCGACGCTACGGTTCGGTTGATCAAGGGTTGCCTTTGCCTTGCCCTCGCCTCCAGTTTTTGAATAGCAAGCTTTCAACTGCATCGTTCAGGCGCCGAACCAACCTCGTTCAAGTGGAGTCCGTCCTCCCAAAACAAATCTGGGCGCTGGTTGAAGTGATGCCATGCGTTCATGAACCTACGCCTTCATCGGTACATAACTGCTTTAGACTCGTGTAGACGCCGTACGCTGACCTGTGGTTGAATCCGGCGAACGTATTGACTCTCGGTAGAATTCCAGAGACGATGATGCGAATGACTTGACGGTATTTTGCTAACAGGTCCTGAATTTGAGTTGACTGAAGGTCGTTGGTTTGGATCAGATACACTGTGTCGTCCTTCGCATTTACTGAAACTGCATCGACAGCTGATTCAATATCGTCCAGTTTGGCTCGGGGATACAGAAACGCTGCCGTGTCAACGTATTCCGTCCGCAAAACAGTTGGCCTCTCACCACACTGTCTCCAACTAAATTGACTCTAGTAGTTAGTTTGCCCATACCAGGAAACAGCGTCTGGTTCGACAGCTGGTAGAATGGTCTTGTGATTTCTTCTGGAAGGGCGCGAGGTACAAGATTGGAAGTGGTGGTGGTGATAGTAGTGGGTGATTGGGGAAGGGTGGAGGGTGAGGTGTGGGTGGAGGGAGATGTGGTATCAGAAGTGGAGGAGGAGGCGGAGGTTGAGTTCGTGTTGGAGATGGAAGTGGAGGATGGAGTGGTGATGAGGATAGGGGAGGAGTCAAGGGTGTTGGAGGGAGAGGAAGGGAGAGCGGGAGAAAGGGGAGTGGTACTGTGGATGGAGGTGGATGGGGTAGGAAGGGAGGTGGATGGAGTAGAATGAATGGTAAGGGTGGCGGCGGGCTCAGGCGTGGCAGAGGAGATCGTGTTGAAGGTGGAAGGGGAAGATGGAGTGGTGATGAGGATAGGGGAGGAGTCAAGGGTGTTGGAGGAAGAGCAGGAGGAGGAGGAGGAAGAGGAGGAGGAGGAGGAGGAGGAGGAGGAGGAGGAGGAGGAGGAGGAGTGGTGGTGATCTGATAAGATAAACATGAAGGGGAATAAGCTTGTGCTGCTAACGAAGGCAAGAAAAATGCACAAGAAAGAAAAAGAAAAAGAAAGAAAGAAAGAAAGAAATACTGTAGGTGCAGAGCAGGAGGACGGGAGAGAGAGAAGAGGCAGAGAGAGAGAGAGGCATAAAAGGAAGCAGGGACAAACTTCCAAAATAATACACAAAATAGACAAACGAGCGCGCACAAAAACAGCATGAATTATAAAAAAAGGTGCTGAAATCAAAACACAAACACATACCAGATGCAAAGGATAAACAAATGACATGGGAAACTAAAGAAAACATGAATAAATAAAGACAACAAAAGCCAGCACAATAAACTCATTTTCTTCTTCTTTCTCCTGCGCGATGTCAGTCAATCTATCAAACTGTCAAATATTCCTCTTCTCGAAAACAAGTTAAGGGCAATATAAGATTCTGAAGATCCCAATATTCTGTTATAAGGGAGCCCGTTCCTGAAGAGGGTCTTGAGGGCCTGACAATTGCGAGACGTGAAGAGCAGAGTAGGGGAAGAAGGTGAATATTGTGAGGAAAGGGGAGGGGGGGCGGTGTACAATACAGGAGTGAAGGGTGTGTGTTGGCGGGAGGGGGGGAGGTCGAGTCTATATATGGAAGCACCACGACCATAAGATAAACGAATGTCAGTCAGTCTTCATGTGTGTGTGTGTGTGTGTGTGTGCGTGTGTGTGTGTGTGTATTTACCTAGTTGTATTTACCTCGTTGTAGCTTTACAGGGCCTGGGCTTACGCTCATGTGGTCCCGTCTCCGTATCTGTATTTGTCCAACTTTTCCTTAAAGTTTTGCACACGCTTCGCCGATACTACATCCTCACTTAGTCTGTTCCAAACCTCTATATTTCTTTGCGGGAAGCTATATTTCTTTATGTCTCTCAAGCATCTTCCTTTCCTCAATTTTTTACTGTGTTCTCTTGTGCTCCTGGTGTTTATTCCTTCTTTTAGTAGTAACTCCTCATTATCTACATCTTCCATTTTGCTCAATAATATGTAAATTTGTATTAGGTCTCCCCTTTCTCTTCTTTGTTCCAGTGTGTGTGTGTGTGTGTGTGTGTGTGTGTGTGTTTTCTATCATAGCTGGCAAAAACAGAGTCAAACTCAATGAACATACCCACTTGAGTCGGTTATGAACTTCTACTAGAGTTCGTTCCTTAAGTTTGCAATTTTCCAAAGCCTTTATTTTTACTATTACCATTAGCCTTAGAGATAGGCAGCTGAGAAAATGAGATGTCACGAGAAATAGAGAGATTAGCTAGGCAGTTCAAACAAGTGCTCTTTTTCTTTACTGTAATAAATAGCAACTATACCTACGAGACGAACTACCTCTAAAGCATCTCAGTTCCGTTCCCTGTTGTGGTTATGTTCGGAAGTATTGGAAACAAAGGTGCAGTGGGAGAATTAAGAAAATTAACGGCGCCCTCACCAACGTACATTCTCTCTAGTTTTCACTCTTTATCTGATCAGTTATCGGGTTACTGAAATTTTGAGGAGGCAACTGTACCTCCAATGAACTTTATTAGCACAGATGAAATCATGTTTATTGATTCCCACAAATCGTGGCACATTACTACGGATCAGCGAAATATGGAAAGAAAAAATCCGCTATGACTGGAACCTGACTGAAAATGCAATTTCCTATGAAAAAAAAAATCCATGCCATTGGGACGTCTTACAAATATCCATGCTAACAACATCGACAACGTTCAACCACCAACACTATTACCCCAGGAACTTTATTTTTCCACCTGAAGCACACTCGAAAACGTCTCAACCGCCACTAAAATTATTTAACTCCACAATATAGCTGAAACACCAGAAATACGAATATAATTATTATACACCATAACCTTCTCACAACACTGCCAGCAACATAAACACTCCTACATAACAATACAACTTGGTGAGCGGGTGTGAAGGCGTCGCCGGTGGGAGGCACGTCACCAGGTCGTGGCCACAGCCAGGAAATTCTTTCATTTCCGTACGAGCTACTGCGATGCCGCGGGACCCACAGCCATACATGTCCAGCGTCCGAATCTTGACTATTCATACGATGGGCACTGGCGTGTGTGTGTGTGTGTGTGTGTGTGTGTGTGTGTGTGTGTGTGTGTGTGTGTGTGTGTGTGTGTGTGTGTGTGTGTGTGTGTGTGTTAGTCATCAAGTGTAGCCCAGACATTGCCCAGCCGTACATTTTTTTAAAGAGAAATAACCTATTTTTTTCTCTCAATTTTTAACCTTCCGTGGTCAGGCTGCCTTTCCTCAGCGGGGAACTATTTTGATCATGGAGAAAACGAGAATCAAGGCCCCGCTGATCCACAAACAAAGGCGCTCCGGGATTGTGTTGCTGCAGCAAACTTTGTTAATTACCGCCGCGCTGAAAAGCTTACGAATACAATTTTTACTTTCCTCTCTATTCTGGTATGCACTGTGGGAAGAGCGGAAAAGAAACAGTGAAAAAAGAAAATCTAATTAAAACAGACACGACCAGAGCAAAACATAAGGGAAAATTTTGCACGGAATTATAAAGCTGGCAATTATCCTTCGTTCCTAAAAGTACTGGAAAGAAAGAGATAATGAGGGAGATGGAACTTGGATTTAATGAAAACACTAAAAAAAGAGACTTAATGAAGAATATGTCAGTGATACAATATTTTTAATCTATACTTTTATATATATATATATATATATATATATATATATATATATATATATATATATATATATATATATATATATATATATATTTATTTATATATATATTTATATATATTATATATATATATATATATATATATATATATATATATATATATATATATTTTTTTTTTTTTTTTTTTTTAACGAAAGTAAAGTCATCAGAATAGTCACGTATAATCAAAAACAGAACAATACGCAAGTGGCCTGACGGAGAAAAATTTGCGAAGATGTAATTTCAGAAACATAAAAGGAAAACAAAGTAGAATCGATAAGGTTCCATAAAAGATATCAAAAACATGTGTAAAATATCAAAAAAGGAAAAAAATCAGTTTCCAATCAACAAAGCAAATAAAAACAAACTACGAGAAAGAAAAAACAAGAGACCATAACTTGTGTGCAATAAAAAAGCACCATGAAACAAGAACAGACTCCCCTGCACACACACGCACTCCCTCGCCCCTATCTCTGCACGCCTCCCAGCTGAGCCCGCTGTGAGCCCAGCACCACGCCGAGTGTCAAGAATTTAATAACCAGGCTCGGTCACATCGACTAGCCTGCATATTTCAGCGACACAGCTGCCAAAACAAGCTCGTCCCGATACCCGACACGAACGTGGAACTTCTGATGTTGATACTGAGGCCTGATGGCAACATAGAGAATGGGATGAGGAGGAAGGTCAAGGACGAAGGCGGAGAGGAAACAGGTGAGAGGGGCATGAGGCGAGAGGTAAGAGCATGAAAGCTGAGTGGGATGAGTGAGATTAGGAGTGCATAGGATGAGACGTGATAGGACAGTAGTGTAAGGCTCAATGGGAGGCTTAGTAGAACAGGGCTGAGGAAGAAAGGAGAGTTTTGTTTAGTCGGCGCAACATCTGTGGTCATATGCCGAAGAGAGACAGAAGGGGAAGGAATTATAGGAGAAGGGAACAGATCCCAGTAGACGCTTCACAACCCCCGATTAATACCTGGTACCCATTCACTGGTGGGTGGACAGGGGCGTAGGGTATCGGAAAACAGGGCTGAGAAAATAGAAACAAGGAAAAAGAGCAAATTCTGGAGAGTAGCAAATAATTTAAGGGAGGAAGAGGACAGTGACACAGGGCAATGAAGGGGGGACGAAATGGACAGAAGGAGCAAAGAAGTACAAAGCTATGAGAGTAATCCGGGCAGCAGCAGTGATGTATGTGGACTGAGGAGTTACATAGGTCCAAAAGGGATAACCAACAGAACATAACAGGACAAAAGGGAAGGAAGAAGGGTAGTGAGATGGAGTAGGGAGGGTAACGCAGGGTGAAGGGGGAAAAGAACAGAACTGGAAAATTTATACGAGCACAACAGGACAGATGCGTGGGGGGGTGGGGGGAAGAAAGGAGGGAATGCAACGCCACTCTGATGGAGGCTTACAGTAGCACAGTGAAAGAGGGGAGAGTGGGGTGAGCAGTAAGGAGAACAAGGGGGGAGTAACTAACAGGGCTCCATAATGTATTGTTGCAGTAAATATGACCCGAGTGCTTGAAACGTTTACAACTATTAAAAGTCCAAGTTTGCTGCCTGGGAATATGCTCAAAATGGAAATATTCTCTCTCTCTCTCTCTCTCTCTCTCTCTCTCTCTCTCTCTCTCTCATACATACACACACACGAACGCACTGTTTAAAGCAAGCGAATGTTTGGACTTTGCAGATTAAAAGTTGACTCAGTACATGAACTCATACATTAATGATGGAGAGCCTGGGCTTGGCACAGGGAAAGGGGGGGGGCAGGGGGGGCAGGGGGGACAGGGTGGAAAGAGACAGGGGGGGTTGGTAAGCAGGAGAGAGGAAGAGTGGGAAGGAAAGGTGAAAAGTGGCCAGGAGAGGAAGGAGGGTGGAGATAGCAAGGGAAGCAGAGGAAAGTAACCAAAAAAAAGGGGTAAGAGGAAGGGAGGCAAGAAGGGGGTAAGTGAGCAGAGAGGAAGAGCGGGAAGGAAGGAGAAAAGTGGCCAGGAGAGGAAGGAGGAAGGGGAGAAGAAGGGAAGCAGGGAAAGTGACCCAAAAAAGGGGAAAGAGGAAAAGAGGCAGGGGAGGAAATTAGCAAGTGAGAGGAAGGGACGAAAAGGGGAGAAAGAAGAAAGGCCAGAGGAAAAGCAGGGGAGAGGAGAGAGGGAGGAAAGGAGGCAGGTATGGAATGGACAGGAGAGATGTAGAAAGGGAGAAAGGAAGGGAAGATGGCAAAAGTGAAAAAAGCAAAGGAGATGGAACAAAAAAGAAACGACCAGGAAGAAGCAGAAAAATAAAGCAGGAGAGAGAGGAAGGGAGGGAAGTGGCAGGGTAGAGAGAGCAGAGACGAGTAAAGAAAGGAAAGGAAGAAAAGAGGGGGGGGGGGGTTAAGAGGAAACTGAGCGGAGGAAGGAAGGAAGGCAGGAAGGGGAGGGAGGGAGGAAAAAACATCAGTCGAAAGGGCGGTTTGGGGGAGGGGGCTTTTTCAGGGATGGGTTGAGGAAGGGCCGAGGGGCGGTACAGGTAAAGGCAGAGTTAGTTACGGTGTCAAAGGCTCCGTGTTTGAGGTAATTGTATAGGGTTGGTGTGTGTGTCGCAGGGTATGGCAAAAGTCAGGATGTTTGTATGTTTGTTAATGGATTCATGTTTTGGGGAATGCAAAAAGAGAGCAGGAGGAGGAAAAGAGACGGGGATGGTGAAGAAGAAGAAGAAGAAGAAGAAGACGAAAAGAAAAAAGAAGATAATAAGAAATAAGAAATAAGGAAAAGAAAGAAGAAGGAAAGAAAGAAAAAGAAACAAAATAAATTAAAGATAAAAATAAGAACAAGAAGAAGAGAAAACAGGGCGGAGAAACGAGGACTGAAGGGAATACAGTGTTGTGAAACCGAGGTTAACACCGGGCATTATTTCACTAGATACTAAACTATTTATAATACCCGAAGAGACCTAGCCGCGGCGTGCACCCTCTTGCCGGGGTACACACAACAGACAGACTGCTGAAAAGGCAATACCGGGCCAAGGATGAGCTGTACGATATATCAGACATAGGCAAACATAACCAGGCGTAATAACGTGAGGAGGAAAGTAAATTGATGAACA
This sequence comes from Eriocheir sinensis, assembly GCF_024679095.1. Classification (NCBI taxonomy): domain Eukaryota; kingdom Metazoa; phylum Arthropoda; class Malacostraca; order Decapoda; family Varunidae; genus Eriocheir; species Eriocheir sinensis. Next base: position 9,427,104 of record NC_066523.1, on the reverse strand, counting down.
AACAAAAGACAAATTAATCCTACAAATTAAGCTCAAACGTTACCAGAAATGAATGTGAATGAAGCAGACAAAAGGCAAATTATTCCTACAAATGAAGTTCAAGTTAAAAAAAAAAGAATATGAATGAAAGACAGATAATGAAAGTACATGAGACAAGAGCATTTCCTGAGAGACAAGTTAAATCACATTAATATTATTTTCAAATTTACAATAGGAAACTCTCACTCCTACAAAATTAATGATGCCAGACTGCTGACACTATATATATTTTGGCAACTAAGCTTCCTCGCAGATCAACAGAATACATAAAAGTGTTGAGAAAAAAAACACTAATTTTAATAGTGAAAAAATGGTCCATTTCGAGAGAGAGAGAGAGAGAGAGAGAGAGAGAGAGAGAGAGAGAGAGAGAGAGAGAGAGAGAGAGAGAGAGAGAGAGAGAGAGAGAGAGAGAGAGAGAGAGAGAGAGAGAGAGAGAGAGAGAGAGAGAGAGAGAGTGGGGGGAGGGTGTCTGCAGAGTAGTGACAGGAAGACGACTAGGTGAAAATATATATAAATACAGAAATAAGTAAATAAATAAATATATGAGAAGTTATAACTTTCGTTGTGCTAACTAGAAAAAAAAAATGGCTTGTCCCTTACATCCCTTCTCCTCCGGACGCCTCGAATATGAAACGACAAAGTTAGATGAAGAGAATAAATCTGTTGTTATAGTATTCCGAGGGGATTTGAGAGGGAATGTAGAGAAAGGAAGCGTTAGGAATACAGGACCACGGAAAATGTATTGAGATAGGCGAGTGTAGGAAGGAGCTAATGGCACTTTAATAGGTACACACCCCTTAAGCTGTACCCCCCCCCGTCTCCAAAGTCACCTCGTACCCATGGCTTCAACGAGCATGGTATTCAAGTGCTGGATACATAATTACCACCAGTTTATTGCTACCTCGTACATGAAACTGAAACATTTATCACATTAAAAGCCTAAAACACATTACAAGGCAGAAGGTGCGTCCGAGTCACCAGTCAATACGCGCAGGTGGTGAGGACTACACTGACTACTGTTTTATTTGTTATTAGTAGTTCCTGTCTCCCGCTCCTCCTCCTCTTCCTCTTCCTCCTCCTCATCCTCCTCCTCCTCCTCCTCATCCTCATCCTTCTCCTCTTCCTCTTTCTCCTCCTCCTCATCATCATCCTCATTCTCATTCTCATTCTCATCCTCCCCCTCCTCCTCTTCCTCCTCGTCTTCCTCCTCCTCCTCCTCTTCCTCTTCCTCCTTCTCCTCCTCTTCCTCCTCCTCTTCCTGCTCCTCCTCCTCCTCCTCCTCCTCCTCCTGCTCCTCCTCCTCCTCTTCCTCCTCCTCCTCCTCCTCCGACAAACAGGATGCAGAGAATTACGACTCCGTCTATGTGGAAATAACTGCGAATAATAAGAAACTAACACTTGCGATCGTATACAGGCCTCCAAAACAACAAGCAGCCGATGACACTGCCCTGTACGAAGAGCTTCACTCTTTAACACAAAGTAAACAAGCAATAATAATTGGGGACTTTAATTGCCCTAACATTGACTGGGGACAATTGACTGGAGATCAAGAGGGTAACAGGCTTATAGAAATGGTGGAGGATTCGTTCCTCACTCAAGTTGTAACTCAACCAACAAGAGAAAACAATCTGCTGGATCTGGTATTAGTAAGCGACCCCGACCTCATTCGCGACTGTGAAGTTGGTGAAAAAATTAACGGTTGCGATCACCACTTAATCCGTTTCAATGTCAACATAAGTCACAAACTCGTAGACAATCCGTCAGTGATACCAGACTATAAAAAAGCAAATTTCAACCTAGCCCGTGAGCTGCTTCCTCCGCGACCTGGGACCAACTTCACCTAACCGACAATACAATCGACAACGTGTGGAACAACTTCAAAGATAAGCTTTTGGGAGTAGAAAAGGCTACAGTGCCGACGAAACCCAGGCGAGTAAATGGTGCCGTAGATCCACCGTGGATGACCAGAGAAATAAAAAGGGCGGTAAACTTAAAAAAAAGGAATTATAACCTAATGAAAGAGAATGACACGGCCGAAGCCCGTACTCAGTACCACAACAGCCTCAGAGCTTGTCGCACCCTTATTCGGAGTAGTAAACGCAACTACGAAAAACAAATAGCGCGTGACATCAAGACAAACTCAAAAAATTCTTCACATACATCAGATCGAAAAGAAAGTAAAATCCAATTTTGGTACCGTGTCAGTCGAGTCTGGAGCTGCAACTCTGGACAGTAAACAGATGGCCAGAATCCTCAACAGTAACTTCGCATCCGTATTCACAGTCGAGAACATCGAAACCATGCCGAGAACCCTGACCCGCCGAGGGAATCACGCCCTGAAAATTGACTCAATATGCGACCAAGAAGTGAAAGAGTATTTGGATAAACTCGACACGAACAAGTCAACAGGACCTGACGGTTTGTCCCCGCGGTTATTAAAAGAGCTTAAACAACAAATACTTCAGCCACTCACTAACATATTCAACCAGTCTGTTCAATTGAAAAGGTCCCGGAAGACTGGAAGATGGCGAACGTAACACCAATTTTCAAAAAGGAGACAAAAGCGTTGCATTAAACTACAGGCCCATAAGTTTGACATCAGTGGCAGGAAAAATACTCGAAAAGATTATTAGAGACAAACTTGTTAAGTTTCTAGAAGACAATAATGTAATCTCCGACACCCAGCATGGCTTCAGAAACAAGCGCTCCTGCCTAACGAATTTATTAGACTTCTTCCAAGGTATATATAAGAACTGGGATGCCCACATCCCCAGTGATGTTATATACCTTCGACAAGGTACCGCACGAGCGACTCCTTAAGAAACTGCACTCGGAATTGGAGCCAATCTGATCGCGTGGATAAGAGATTGGCTCACCGACAGAAAACAACGAGTACTACTCAACGGACAGCCTTCCGATTGGCTTCCAGTCACTAGTGGAGTGCCTCAAGGGTCAGTGCTGGGACCCATTCTCTTCATCATATATATCAACGACCTCGAATCAGGACTGAAATCCACAATATCGAAATTTGCTGATGACACTAAGGTGGGGGGAAAGGCCCTCACAAAGACCGACTGCGAAATCATTCAGAAAGACCTCAATCACATTATCGAATGGTCGGAAAAATGGCAAATGTCCTTTAATGTTGACAAATGCAAAGTCATGCACATTGGGTCCAGAAATAGTAAACGCACATACATCATGAATGGGAGACCTCTGCAAGCGATGCAGGAGGAAAAGGATCTTGGAGTCACTATCAGCAGTGACCTGAAACACGCGAATCACTGTAAAAAAGCATACAACAAAGCCAACACTATGCTCGGGTTCAAAGCGAGGAACTTCGAGTGTAAAACGCCAGACGTGATGCTATCCTTGTATAATTCCATGGTAAGACCGCACCTCGAGTATGCAGTACAGTTCTGATCTCCTAATTACAGAAAGGACATTGATTTACTGGAAAGGATTCAACGACGCGCCACGAAAATGATACCAACCTTAAGGGCTCAACCGTACGAGGAACGACTCAAGCGACTCAATCTCTTTACATTGGAGAAAAGACGCCTACGAGGAGATATGATTCAAGTCTTCAAGTATCTAAAAAAATTCAATAACGTCGATTACTCCAATTTCTTTGAATTGCAAACCAACCTAAGAACTAGAAATAACGGTTTACCCATTCAGTCTAGTCGATGTAACACAGACATCGGAAGGAGTTTCTTTTCAAACCGAGTCATCCGTCACTGGAACAATCTTCCTTCAGAAGTAGTAAATGCGAATACTATCAACTCCTTCAAATATAGAATCGACCGTCACTTCGCTGCGTCGGGAGTAAACTGAATATTGAGTTGCTTTCATCTGCTCCTCAATATCGAGGCGCTTTCATCTGCTCCTCAATGTCCCCAGGCCCCAGGCTGTCGAGCAGATTAAATCACCAAAATGTTTCCTCCTCCTCATCATCATCATCATCCTCTTTCTTCTCCTCCATTATTGTTATTACAAAAACACACAAAAACCATTATATCAAGAATATCCTCACCTACCAAGCCATGACACGTGGCCAATCGCACACACACACACACACACACACACACACACACCAATCAATACACCAGCTGTCAGAAGAGGGACCTGCAAGTTCATCATTCCTCCTAGCCTCCTGCCGGTGTCTGAACGGTCGGCCAACAAATGTGTCTTGTTTCAATTTGTCGAGTGACGGGTTGTCCGGGGAAGAAAGCTCCGGTGACGAATGGTTCGGTGAGGAATTGTCTTAATATCTATCTATCAATAACTCCCCCCCCCCCCTCCCCCACAGAGAGAGAGAGAGAGAGAGAGAGAGAGAGAGAGAGAGAGAGAGAGAGAGAGAGAGAGAGAGAGAGAGAGAGAGAGAGAGAGAGAGAGAGAGTTAATTTAAAATTAAGATTATATTAAATTAAAAAAAAATTTTATTCCACTATGAAAGTGTTTATTCTTAACATTACTAGATATTACATTATATTCCTTGGATAGGCATAGTTATGTCTTATGATTATACATAAAACTACATACTTAACAAATAAGCACATACTGTCCTTGAATAGGTATACATAGTGATGAAAATATACATTACATGGGAACATATAGAAACACATATGTAATTTGAACAATAATATAGTATTTGCTGGTAGTTGGTTGTCCGTTACAGGCATTGCATAAATGTTACTGCATGGTTACATCAATATAGTGTTCATATTTTGTTACACATACATAAGTTTGTCGTTTGGTCACACAGAGACACTGCTAGTGATTTGATAGGAGGAATTGCCTGAGGCTCGTCTTGAAAGAGTGTAGAGTGTTTGAATCTTTTATATTTTTAGGAAGGAGGTTCCATAAGGAAGGACCTCGCACAGAGAGAGAGCGACTTCCTGATTGGTTGGTCACTCTGGGTACAAATAGATTATTTTGTTGCCTAGTCAAGCTGCCTGTTAAGTTGTTCACTGTAGGGAGATCGATAATGTTTTGTGGGTAGTAGTTATTGAGCTGTTTGTACAATGTCACTGCTGTGTTGAAGTGGATTATTTTCTTTATGTTGAGCCATCCCAATCTTCTGAATATAGGAGTGACGTGATCGTACTTACGGGCGTTTCCATCTGCCACCCTGATAGCAAAGTTTTGGAGTTTTTGTATTTTTGTGAGTAGTGTGGTGTTAGTGGTTCCCAATATAATGTTGCAGTAGTTAAGAAGACTCAAGACTAGTGATTGTATTATACTTATGCGAGTCTCTTTGTCAAAACAATGTTTAACTCTGTTGATGTAGAGGAGCGTCCCCGTAATTTTAGTGGAAATTTCGTTGTTGTGAAAGTCGAAGCTCATATAGTTATCAAAGTGTACACCAAGGTTTTTAACGTGTGAGGAAGGTTTGATGATAGTGTTGTGGAAAGCTATAATTGTGTTTTCTGGAATTTGAGGGATAAGTTGATGTGTTCCTATGAAGGTACATTGAGTTTTTTTAGCATTTAACTTAAGCCCATTCCTGAGGAAATATTCTCTAGCTCTGTTTAGTGTTTGTTCGGCTTCTGAGATTATGGTAGGTAATTCTGCGAGAGTGCCTGTGTGGAGGAACTGTGTGTCATCAGCGTATTGTATGAGGCAACAGTTTTTAAAGTAATATGACATATCATTAACATATAGATTGAACAATATAGGTCCTAATATAGAGCCTTGAGGCACACCATACATTATAGAGGCTTGTGTAGAGACTGTGTTGTTGAGGCGGACAGACTGTGACCTTTCGCGCAAATAATCCTCAAACCAAAATGAGAGAGAGAGAGAGAGAGAGAGAGAGAGAGAGAGAGAGAGAGAGAGAGAGAGAGAGAGAGAGAGAGAGAGAGAGAGAGAGAGAGAGAGAGAGAGAGAGAGAGAGAGAGAGAGAGAGAGAGAGAGAGAGAGAGAGAGAGAGAGAGAGAGAGAGAGAGAGAGAGAGAGAGAGAGAGAGAGAGAGAGAGAGAGAGAGAGAGAGAGAGAGAGAGAGAGAGAGAGAGAGAGAGAGAGAGAGAGACAAATAGAGAGAGAGAGAGAGAGAGAGAGAGAGAGAGAGAGAGAGAGAGAGAGAGAGAGAGAGAGAGAGAGAGAGAGAGAGAGGAGAGGAGAGAGAGGGAGAGAGAGAGAGAGAAGAGAGAGAGAAAGAGAAAGATGGGAAGAAGAATATTAACAGACTGTGCAGGTGTGGAGGGGAAAGAGGGAAGGAATATTAATACAGACGGAAAAATTGAATAGGGACAGTAGAGGTGAGAAGGGGAGAGACAGCAGAGAATGAGGGACACTTACAACGACTAATTGGTGAGATGAATGAACGGAAAGAAAAAAAAGGGAGCAACATAAGACTTGAACACGAGGGAAAGGAGAGCAAAGGTGAGACATGGCAAAGGAGGGGCTGAAAGGGATTGAAAACTAATAGACGAAGACAAATACTATAGACGCTCAGACGGGCAAGACTTTCAGAAAACTAACGAAAATATATCTATAAAGCAAAACTACATGGGAGAGGGAAAAAGTGGGACAATGGTTCAAACATACAGGAATACAAAAATACAAGCGAGCAGGAGAAAGTTAGCGTAGACAATTAATATACTGTGATCATAAACCGAGAAGGCAACGGGAAACAGATCAATGGTAGCGGGTTAAAACAAGGGAAGAGAAACGAAAAGACTGATGGCGGGGGAAGACAGGATACACAATAGAAAAAGAAAGCATGAGAAAGGGGAATGAAAAGAAGGAAGAAAAAATAAAAATAAAGAAGAATGAAAGAATGTTGAAATGAGTTAAAGAACGAAATGAATGAATGACAAAAACGAAGTGAATAAATGAATGAAGAATGAAAGAAGATATGGAGAAAGAAATAGGTAATACAGTAAGGCAGATGGCAAAGAAGCAACATGAGCCAAAGACAGTGAGAAAGCGACCAGTGAGCGAGATGGAAAGGAACAAGGGAAGGAGTAAGAGGAGAGAGGAAGAGAGATGACCGAGAGAGAACAAGCGTCGTGCAAGGACAAAGAGACATGGGGCAGAGAAGAGGGATGGAAGGGAACAGGGAAAGGAAATAGCACAGCCAGACAGATGACAGTAAGGGAAGCATGAAACAAGGCCACTGCAATATGGGCACAGAGAAGAGGTGGAGGAGAACAAGGAAAGTATATATAGAGACAGACGATAGGATCAAACAAAGAATACGAAGAAAAAAATTACATTGATGGAATAGGACTTGGGACACGAGGACAGGGAGAACAAAAATGAGTGGGTCCATTGTAGCTTACGTTCAACCATTAAAAATAGCGAGAAGCGGGAGCAATTCAGTGTATCAGAGTAAAAAAAAAAAAAAAAAGGATAGGAAAGAGACTAGAGAACAGAGCGCATGGAGACACACGGGGACAACATGAGCAACGGAAACGACAGGATCCCTTGGGTTTTGGCGTCACTTTCGGACATAAAAACAGCGAGATGTGGAAGGGATTAAACGCCTTTCCGTGCTACGTTGTGTGTGTGTGGGTCTATTTCCGTCCTCACGCGGTGCTCCGAGAAGTAAAAAAATTCGTTACGTTGGAGTTTGCCTTACAATGTCCTTCACAAGTGTCGATGCTTTGTTTGGAAATGGTGACCAGCACTTCCAATACAAGGCGGAGATGTGTGTAGCGAAGCAGAGACATCAGTATAAAGAAAGATGAATAAAGCTGTATGAAAATAGACACAAGATGAACTGATACTGCCAGAATCCTAGTTTATGTATTGATCATGTTAAGAAAAAGATTATGTCAGGAAATGCTCGGTAATAAGTTGCGAGAAAAATCTAAGGCTGAGTAGTAGTAGTAGTAGTAGTAGTAGTAGTAGTAGTAGATGCAGTAGTAGTAGTAGTAGTAGTAGTAGTAGTAGTAGTAGTAGAAATGAGAAGAAATAGAAGAAGATGAAGAAGAAGAAAAAGAAGAAAAAGAAAAAGAAGAAGAAGAAGAAGAAAAAAAGAAGAAGAAGAAAGGAGATGAAGGAAACAAGAACAAGAAGAAGCACAAGAAGAACAACTACAAAATAAGGACAAGAACAAGAAGAAGAACACGAAGACAAATACTAGACGAACAAACAACAGGCAGGCAGGAGAAAGGAATCACCTGGCCAGAGAATGATGAAGGAAGAGTAATCACAGCGGGACAAAACAAAAAAAGGGGGGCTGGGAAAAACGTTCCAATACCCGGCGCCGCGCTTACCGGAAATGAATTCGAACGTCCGCGGCCGAAGGTAATCAAAACACACCTTTGTATTGCAACTTAAACAAAAAAAAGTTCAACAAAAGCATCGCCTCGATCATTTCAACTTTAATAATCGTCGTAATCTATTTTTTGTTTCTTCTTTCACCCCTAAAAATAGTCACTGGAAATAAATGTGTGTGTGTGTGTGTGTGTGTGTGTGTGTGTGTGTGTGTGTGTGTGTGTGTGAACCTCGTAGTGTTGGCACATCATTATTTCCTTCCTATTCGTTTCAGAGATGAACAGAACTATATTATACGTTGCCTTACCATAAGTTTCAGAGCATTTATAAGAAAGTCAATCATCGCTGAGTAGTTTGAGAAGCATCCGAGCAGGTGAAGAAGGAGAGCACGCGTGTAACCTGAGCGACCCGTTCAAATCACGAGGCAGCGATCATGTGTGTGTGTGTGTGTGTGTGTGTGTGTGTGTGTGTGTGTGTGTGTGTGTGTGTGTGTGTGTGTGCTTTTCAATCTTATACCTAACAATCATCCATATTCTCGTCATCATTCCAAACAGACAAGCAGACCAGCATTTCCACCTCAAAGCTAAGCAAACATATGGCTCAGTAAACACACGGTCTCTCTCTCTCTCTCTCTCTCTCTCTCTCTCTCTCTCTCTCTCTCTCTCTCTCTATATATATATATATATATATATATATATATATATATATATATATATATATATATATATATATATATATATATATTATTGTTTTTTTTTCTATTATCCTTGAGAGGAGTTGGACCTGAGAATCTTATCCTTTTTACGTTAAAAAAACGACTACGTGGAGATTTATTATAGGCCTTCATTGATCTGATAAGGCTACAATCTAACCAGAAAACTACTAAAAATCAGTCATCTTATTCAAATGAGGCGATGCTGTACACATATATCGGCAAATTCATTACTCCAAAACAGAATCATCAGCCAGTGCAACAACCTCCCTGCGAGTATAGTGTGAAAACGATCATTTCCTTTAAAGATCGAGTTGACCGTTACCTCGTCACGACAAAAATTAAACTGACGGACAGTAACTGCTCTAATATTTTCGGCAGGTCACTGAAATGCTTTGGGTAGCTATTAAATAATTAAAACAGGCATCCTCATTACGAGCACAAAGGCTTTTTGCTGCCTACTTTTCCATGTTCCTAACCACTCTTCAAATTATAATTAACAGAAATTCATACATTCCTGCAAGCGAGCGTTCATGCAACCACACACACACACACACACACACACACACACACACACACACACACACACACACATAGACATGCACCACAATGCATAACCAAGGTGCATTTACACACAGATTACACCTGCTCTCGAATTCCGACATTCCCGCTTTCTCCTCGCTCCTTACTTTCTCCTCCTCGTCCTTTCCCTCCTCTTTATGCGAATTCCTCCGTCTTCTCTCCCTCTTCCTCCACACCTATATCCTCTACTTCCTCCTTTCCACTCCTATATCCTCCGTGCTTCACTTCCTCTTACTCTTTATTCATTTTCCTTCCTCTTCTCTGCATTCCTCTTCCTCATCATTCTCATTCCTCATCTTCTCTCCATGTCATTTCTTCTTTCTCCTCCTCTTTTTCCTCCTTCCCATCGTTTTTCCTCTTTCATCGTCCTCCACTTCCTCCATATTTTTCTTTATTATTTTCTATCACAAAGATCTTTTCCTTTATCCATTTTCCTGTTCCTCTCTTTGTCTTTTCTTCGTCCTCCTCCTCTTCCTTCTCTCCTTGCACTGCGCCATTCGTCTCCTCCATCGTCCTTTTTCTTCTCTATTTGCTCTCTTCCCTTCATCTTCCCCTTCCACTTCCTCCTCCTCCTCCTCCTCCTCCGCCTCCTCCTCCTCCGCCTCCTCCTCCTCCTACTCTTTCTCCTTCACCTCTTTCTCCTTCTCCTTCTTCTCCTCTTTCTCCTCCTCCTCCTTCTCCATCTTCTGTGTCTCGTTGTGCTTTCCCACAGAATATCGAATTACGTGAGGTACCATACGTATACTACAGGAAATGATATTATCTCTCTCTCTCTCTCTCTCTCTAAAAAATAAGTTTGGACGTAAGTAAACCAAAAAGATGCAAAAGGGGGAAGAAAAAATAAGAGTAAGAGAAAAAGAAATATTGATAAGATCTGAGGAAAGGCAAAGGAGAGAAAATAAATAATGAGGGGACAACACGTGACAGGGAAACGGGCAGGGAGGATGAAGACGGTAGATGGAGGGAAAAAAATTGTTAGAGAGAGAGAGAGAGAGAGAGAGAGAGAGAGAGAGAGAGAGAGAGAGAGAGAGAGAGAGAGAGAGAGTGCATGAGCCGCTGCATGGAGTAAGAAAATAGAATAAGAAATATTGAGAGAAATGAAAGAAAGAAGGACGGAAAGAAAAAGAAATCGGTAAGATGAGAGGAAGTAAAGCTTTAGTGAAAGTTTAAGACTGAATGAATGATAGCTCTTCCTTACTTTTTTCACAGTACTGTACTTTTAAATTACGTATATAAAGCAAAGTACACTCTTGTTGTAAATTCCCCTTGATTGATTTGATATACTAGGACAAATCTAGCTGTTATGCATTACTGACCTTATAAATAGTTTGTCCGTCCAGCAATGGAATCAAAACTAGCTGCGTATTCACCTAAGACTTCCCTTCTTCAGAGAAAGTACATATTAAGAAGTCTACAAGAGGCCCGTAGACCTAAACAAGTCAGCTCCTGTAAACCTTGCCCCGCCTAACCTCAGAATCTGTGAATTTATGTAACCTAATATTTAATGTATCTATCGTATTAACACAACAGGACTGCCAAGCTTGTTCCATTCATGCAGTTTTTGCCTATCTTTATTGAATATGAATATATCCAACTTAAATCCACTAGTAGGTGGCCAACCCAGCTGCCTTACCACCAGAGCCTTATTAGCATCACCCTTATTAAAGGCATTCAGACAGGAGGAGGAGGAGGAGGAGGAGGAGGAAATGGTAATCACAAAAAATCTTTTCGACCACGCATCTTCCTTAATATTCAGTTTGCTCCCGTTTATTTCCTCTGCATTCCACCTGTTTTCTGCATTATTCGTTTTTTTATGTGTATGTGTGTGTGCGTGTAGCAGGGTTGGCGGACAGAGGGGGTTAGTGTGTAGAAGCAATGTATCAAGTAATCTTTAGCTTTCAGAAATCCCTTACTGTTATATTTCATCACGGAGGTTTTTCACACTATAAAAATGACCGAATTGTAAGGAGCAAAAGAAAAAGCGTAACTCTTATCTTCAATCATGTAAAATATATAAAGGTAACGGTAATGTAAACGGTAATGTTCTAAATCTTTCCCGTGTAGCCTTTATTCCCAAAACTATTCAGGTGTCAGTCAAGACGCGGTTGGTTGGAGTCTCCCTCGACCTCGTTAAATAAAAGAAAAAGGAAAATAATGAAAGTACGCACATGCACGCTCCCACCTTCACCCCACCGCCAACCCCCAACCCGCCCCGGCTCCCAACACATCTGACCCCCGGCGAGGATCAGGAGGTGTGTTCTAATGGTTACACTACACCTATAGTGTTTTTTTCTTGGTGTAACATCCACACCCGACAAAACAGGAGAGGAAAGCAAAGGAAAGCATCTTGCTCTTCACGTTACTGATGAAATTCACACACAAAAAAAAGAGATAACTGGAACACCAAGTCGTCCTTCTACTATACTCCCTTCAACTTGAACTCTTTACGGAGGGGAGTATTAAGTCACCTTTAAATATGACAACCCTTTGGCATCTCTTCTTGTTGTTGTTTTTCTGTAGGACCAGTATGTTGCGAGAGGTTTAGTTTAGGGTTTGTTTTCCATTACCGTATTAAAATGCTGAGCCTATGTTGGTTGGTCAAGATAAACCAACAGACAATCTCAAACAAGAGCCAAGTAGTCCGTCATGTTTGCTGCTCGCCATGAACGTTTGAAAGCTTGTTGCCTTCATAATGTGTGCTGAGCCAACACACTGATCCGGCGGGCGAGGGAGGGGGAAAAAAGGGTCTAAAGCCGAACTATCTCCCGCCACAGCCGTTCGACAGTGCAAGTCTGGCGTCCTGACCGTCGGCAACCCTCACGCACGCAGCCCCGCCACCGCCCCGTGTGACCGCAAGGCTTCCAACTGGCTCAGTGCACACGGCTCTCTGCTCTCAGTGATTAAAGAGCCTCATAAAGCTGATTACCTCCCCATGCACCACCTGCCCCCATGAACCAGTGCCGGGCCGTGTTTCCGTGGCTTCCTGCTGCAGATGGTGGTCGTTTCCTGTCATTCCGAGAAAAGTTGGTTGGTTCCAGTCTAGAATAACGATGCCGTAATAATTTTGGCAGAAGTCTCAGCATTAAGACTTTTCCTCTGCATCATACTGCTGTGCCAACTATGTGACTGCGTGAAAATGTTGCTGCCGTTGAGAACAAATAGGAATTACATAACGTGGTATAACAGATAACTAAACAAAGAACGTTATTTAGTTGTTGCCTTGAAAGATCCTAAGCCGATTACGTCCAATATCAAAAGAACACACACACACACACACACACACACACACACACACACACACACACACACACACACACACACACACACCATCACCACCAAAAAAATAAATAAATAAATAAATAAAGATATTACGCCTCACATACCTTTAAGCAGCGAAGGTCCTGGCCTTGGCACTGGTGCTGGTGCCGGCGGTGGTGCCTGTCTGCCTCTGCTGTCGTGGAGGCGCTTCTGCAATAATGGATAAATGGTGTTGTTGATGAAACGAAAACCAAATGGGAGCATAGTCCAGAAAACTCCTAAGAAATAACGACACTAACAGTTGAGTATTTGAATGAAAGCTGATTGTACGACGTTGGCGAGAAATGTGTAGCATGAAAGAAATACTGGTGTGTGTGTGTGTGTGTGTGTGTGTGTGTGTGTGTGTGTGTGTGTGTGTGTGTGTGTGTGTGTGTGTGTGTGTGTGTGTGTGTGTGTGTAGCAAGCAGTGTGTGGATTTTAGGTACGAGAAACCTAAGTTATTGCAAGAAGGAAAATAAATGCAACATTCACATAATTATAAACTGTTTGCTACCCAGTATTCTCACACGCCATACAAACTTTCACGTATCCACTATCCTCACAGCCGACCTAGACACCCAAAGACCCACAGCTCTTTCACTCCACAGAGCCTCTCACGCAGCCACACGTACCCAGCTAGACCAGGCTGTTGCGGCAAGATCGGGTGCTGAGACTCAGTGACATATTGGTAGTGTGCCTTTAGAATAATGCTATAGATTTCTGCAATACGATTATGAACTTAGATAAATAAATAAAAATGTCATTATTATATTTATGTAGCACAGTGTCCAGAAAGAAAATTGGCAGCGCAGTGCGGAAGTTTTACAGTTCATAGAATAACCAATCCACCTGGTGGTCGCTAGTGTATCTGATACCAGTAATTATTAGAAATTTTCCATTCATGAACATTGATCGAGCCATGTCCAGACATTATCCAATCAATTACTCAGAACAAACCGTAATTACGAAAGACCACGACTATTCAACAAATTATTCAACTTGGTTCGAGGCGATCCACTGATGCTGCCGCTAATTGCATCAGCGAATGAGCCAATCAGGAAAGGGAATTAAGGTCGAGGCACGTCAGGCATTGCAAACCTAATTGAGGACCGGGTCACGCGGCCTGGGTTCACCTACCCCCGTGCCCCCGTGGGATGGCCGTGGAAGGCTGCCCCGCCCGGCTGTAAAAACACTGCTACCAGCCACCAGCAGCCTCTGGGATTTCCTTGTTCTTCTGGCACAGTAATGAATTTTCCTGGTTTGACAATGTTTATTTTTTTACAGCTGTTTAGACACTAAGTATTTTCTGCTCCTCTAACACGAAGTATTTTTCAGCAGTTCTGACACTGTGATTTTCTGCTCTTTTGACATTATTTTTTCTGCTGCTCTGACAATGTTTTCTTTGTTGTTTTCTTGACACCAGTTACTTTTCTGCTATTTTGGCAATTTTCACAATAACATTTTGACTAATACTATCTATATATTCTGCGCTTTTAACAAGGTAAATATTTTTCTTCTGCTGCTTCGCAACTAACATTTTTGTTGCTTTAACAAAACTATTTTCTGCTGTTCTGACTTTGTAATTATTATTTTCTGCTGCTCTTATTTGTAAATATTTATTTTCTGCTGCTCTGGCTCAGTGAATAAATATTATTCTGTTTTCTGGCGCTGTGAATGTTTATTTCGGTGCTGCTCTGGTCTGCGAATATTATCATTCTGTCGCTCTAGCTATATGAATATTCATTTAGAAATGCAGGTGGTGTACTGATAACCCGCGGCCAGAACAGTCTTATCTGGCGGCGGAGCAAAGGGGGCCACGAACACCGAGCATCTGCGGCTAAAATATATCGCCCACCGAAGAATTAGCGGCACGGTATGGGCGACGGCGTCGTCACCTAGCTGTGGGCGTGAAGCTTCGACGAGCGCTCACTCACGAACCACAACGAGCTTGAGTGTCACCCTCTGGGCGTGAGGCTTCGACGGGGCATTCCCGGTAAATCACAGCCGAGACGCGAACGTCACCCGAGGAATCTACGCTCTAGTCTAGACTCCTTGACAGTCACCCCTGCCGGGCCATGCACACGCCGAGGCCTCACCCAGGGAACAAACATTCAGACTGACGTCCGCCCACCTGTATACTAAGTGGATAAAAGCTACTGATGGCTAACTCACAACTTGGCCTGTCGTGCCTCTGCCCATGGTGACGAAGGCTGAGTGAGTGACTGGCTACAGCCAATCACCAGCCCGTCATCCACGTAACTAACGAAATAACCACACAAAGAATCTGACAACGTCCATAAAATGATTTCTCTCTCTCTCTCTCTCTCTCTCTCTCTCTCTCTCTCTCTCTCTCTCTCTCTCTCTCTCTCTCACCACTTCTGGTGGAAATAAACTTATTATTATTATTATTATTATTATTATTATTATTATTATTATTATTATTATTATTACTCTCTCTCTCTCTCTCTCTCTCTCTCTCTCTCTCTCTCTCTCACACACAAAAAAAAAAAAAAATGTACCAAGAAACAAGACAAGTGGAACCAGAAACTGACAAAGAACTGAGTACAGGAAACAGAGGCACGTTTTGAAGACGACCCAAGAACTTGTCAGTACGTACTATTCCATCATTTTTCATTTTCATTTATGTATTCGTCTCTTGGTTTGTTATGTTGAGTATCACTTTTTGCTGATTAAAATATAAAGAAATGAGAAGGTAGGAAAGAGGAGCACGAGGACAACTCTAGTATTGTCCCACTGTCAACACTTATCTTTTGTTTGTTTGTGTTTTTGTATTTAGCATTCATTATTTTCGCGGAGTAAACAAAGGGAGATGAGAAGAAAAAAGTGTGAAAGAGCAAAGCACCTTTCTATGCTGCACTTGTTTCATTATCAACTCATCTATTATTTTTTTGTTTGGTTGATTTTTCAGCATCACTTTTTGTGGATAGAAAACAAAGAAAATGAGAAGGTAAGCATATGAACAAAACAGAGACGTGGTTAGTTGATTAATGCCACTTTTACTGTTCCAAAGGTTAGCCTATTCATATTACTTTTTCATCAAAGTTAACGGAGACAAAGGTGGAAAGAGACATAAGAATAAAGTACCGTGGACGAAAGAACTAAGGAGACAGTTAATTAAAAGGTTGGTGAGGTGGTCTAGTTACTATAAAAAAAAATAGTTATCCTTTAGACACTTTCTTCACCTTTTAGGACGTTTAATAACCTCTCTCTCTCTCTCTCTCTCTCTCTCTCTCTCTCTCTCTCTCTCTCTCTCTCTCTCTCTCTCTCTCCTTTATCCGTTACATGGAAAACAGACTGGCAAAGATAACAATGGTCAAACAAAATACAGTGTTGAATAGTTTGCCATGTATTTCTTTCTTAAGTCATCATATTATTCGTTACATTAGTTTAAAAAAGCGAACATGTCACCCTTTGTCTCTATAAACCTGACGTCATTTTCTGCCAAGTGGTGCACAGGTGGGGACTAAAATGAATAATAGAAACAAATAAAAGAAGAGAAAAATCAAAGAAAAGGTGAAAAGTAATAGAAAATGAATGGTAATAGAAATAAGGGAAAGTAGAGATAATAATAGAAATATGAATAACTGAGATGAATAATGATAATATGAAGTATGTTATCATTTTAAAGTTTTTCCTCGGTGCAATGCTGCCTTGTGGCCACAGAAGACGAAGCAGTAGAGAAATGCAATCATAGTTACTCTTAGTTCGTTGTTAGGTTACGAAGAAGTGGAAGATAAATTTAATCATTATGTTACGCTAAATTCATTGTTAGGCTACGAAGAAGTAGGAGAGAAATTTAATCATTGTCACGCTAAGTCGTTGTTAGGTTACGATGAAGTGGAAGAGAAGTTTAATCATTATGTTACTCCGAGTTCGTTGTTAGGCTACGAAGAAGTAGGAGAGAAGTTTAATCATTATGTCACGCAAGTTCGTGGTTAGGTTACGATGAAGTGGAAGAGAAGTTTAATCATTATGTTACTCCGAGTTCGTTGTTAGGCCACGAAGAAGTAGGAGAGAAGTTTAAGCATTATGTTACTCTACGTATAATTTCGTTGTTAGGCTCGAGGCATTACGAGCAGCGAGGAGCGTAATCGGATCAAGTGAGGACATATTTAATCTTAATCTTCTTTTTTTTCTATCGTATTATTGAAGCTACTTCGTTACCTATAAAACCTGGAAGCCTTATGTCACTTATGTCGTAATCGGATCAAGAGTGGACAGATTTAATCTACATGATTTTTTTTTATATAGATACTTTGTTAATTGCTACGACTGAGGTGTTATGTCATTAAAAAGTTGGAGAAGGTACGGACATAATAATGATTAAATATTTTTCTGTTACATTTTCTGTTTGCTGCTACGACTAAGGTATTGTGTCATTAAAAACCGTAGCAAGTACAGAATAAATCCTTACCGATATTTTTTTTTCTTTTTTTTTCTTTTTTCTACAGCACGGCACTAAGACGTATAAGCGCTCAGGCAAGGACAAATTTCATGTTTATAATGATAGTTAATTTTACTTTGGGCATATTTATTATATTCTTATTTACTGTATGTTCACTTTCAGCTTTCCTACGACACCGAGACATAAGCGGATCAGACGAGGACCTTTAATGGTTGTTAGGCTTGGAGCATTACGTGGGCACCGACAGACGCGACCAGATCAAGTACTAACGGATGTAATGTTCATTTTCAGGCCATATTCTCTAAAAATACCACGTGGCTCATGTACCAGCAGCCCTAACCAGACTAAAATGAATGGGCAGCAGCTTTAAGAAACACACGAAATTCAGCAACACTCAGAAAAATAATGGTAATGGCCTGAAGATGACTACTAAAAACTGCCTCGTGATGACCCGCCGGTGCTTCTGGTAAGTCTCTCCCTCTAGCGGAAAGAACACGACCACCACCACCTCTCTCTCTCTCTCTCTCTCTCTCTCTCTCTCTCTCTCTCTCTCTCATTTGCCGGTGGATGGAGGGATTTCCCTTGGGTGCAGCCTTCCATTATCCTGATCTAATTGAATTTTCAGCCCGAGAGGCGCCGATGTGAGGTGAATGTACCTAATGTCAGGGCCGAAGAAGAGGACTGGTTAAATATCCATCTATCCCTCCCTTTCCTCCTCCTCTTCCTTTTCCTCCTCCACCTCATCCCTTTACTTGCGGACACTGGCAGGTAGTTTTAGTAGCAGGTGACAGGTAACTATTAAAAATGTAGTGAAGAGAAATTGAGTTTTGTCATGAAAATGACAAGCAGATAGACAAACAAACAGACAAAAAACATACATGCAATGTAAGACAGCAAAAACATAGACAGAAAGACAAACAGATAAAACGGAAAGACAGGAGGAAAGCGAAATAAAAACCAAGAGAACAGGTAGGTGGTGAGGAGGAGGGACGAGAGGACGTGAATAAGGGGAGGAGCAGGCAAGTCCAATCCAAACCAATTAGATTCGAGGGGCTTAAACCCTCGCGGGCTATGTGCCATAAGCTGGCTCGCCTCTCGCCTTCAGCCTCAACAACCGCCTGCAGACTCTCTGCGGAGAGCTTAACGTCAAGTTCTTTAACGCCTGGAACGATTTCTACGGCCAGAGTAAACTTTTCCAAAGGGACGGCATACACCTGTCCCCCATCGGGGCAGCCAGATTCGGAAGGCTCCTCAACAACGCCGTACGTAACGCCCGAACAACAAAAAACGACTCTCAGCCACGTCCTTCCATCCCGCCCGTGTAAATAGACACCATACACCGCAACAGACTCGTAACATTGAACCCTCCAGTACCACCACCTCTATTACCAAGCTTCAAGATAACCTAAGAGTCCTTAGTTTCAATGCGCGTAGCCTAAGAAACAAGTTTGATGAACTGCGATGTCTTGCTCTGACAGAAAACTTTGACGTAATTGCTATAACCGAAACATTTATCGACACCACTAATATTGATTTAAGTTCCGAATACAACATAGATGGCTACAGATTCTTCAACAATGATCGTGTAAACCGTAGAGGGGGTGGTGTCGCCCTGTTGTTCAAAAGCTACTTGCAACCCACTGACAAAACACCAAGAAACAGTAACGTTGAACATTTGTGCGTGCGAGTAAACACTGCAAAAGTCAATTTAAATATATCTGTCACTTACAGGCCTCCGGGGCAATCACTCGATGCCGATCTTGAAATGTACAGCGTCTTAAGGCAGTCACTTAATAACAGCGACTCACTGATACTAGGAGACTTTAATCTCCCCCATATCGACTGGGCGACACTGTCGGGTACAGAAGGTGAGTCCCACAGAATGATCGAATTTCTAGAGGAAAATTATCTAAGCCAAATGGTTTCTGAACCAACTCGACAAAATAACATACTTGACCTTGTTATAGCGACCCAAGATAACCTAGTCAGTAATGTCACGGTAGGAGAACACCTCGGTTCCTGCGATCATAAACTAGTGCGCGTTGACATTAGAGCTCAAACATCGGTGACTTAAAATAAAGTAAAGGTGCCCAATTTCAAAAGAGCCACCTTCGTAGAAATCCAACGAAAACTAATAGATATGCAACTATCAGATGACGGCAATATAGAGGACGCCTGGCTAAGCTTTAAAAATCACTTACTCACTCAGCAGGACACATTTGTCCCCTTGTGCGAGAAGCGAATTAACACTAATAAAAGTCCACCTTGGTTTAATGGCGAAATTAAACACTCAGTCAAGGAGAAAAAAACTGTCTTACAGGTTAAAGAAAGAGCAAAGCACGCCCGAAAACATTAGACTTTACAATGATGCCAGGCGACGAGTAAACAGATTAGTGCGTCAGGCAAAGCGTAGATATGAAGAAAATATTGCAGCCAACTGTAAAAATAATCCGAAATCCTTCTTCAGTTACATAAACAACAGAAAGGCGATCAGAAGTGGAATTGGACCTTTAACAAACAGCGACGGTGCACTAGTGACTGACAGCCAACACGTTGCAAACCTATTAAACAATTACTTTTCCTCGGTGTTTAATAATAACAGTCCTCCCGCCACCACCACCAACACCAGTACTAATGTAAATCCCGAGCATGCATTGTCTAACTTTGAAATAAAACCCGATGAAGTCCTTAAAGCCCTCAAATCCCTCAAAACAAATAAAAGTCCTGGACCTGACAAAGTATATCCAACTCTGCTGAAAGAAACAAAGAGCAAACTACTCTCCCCCCTCACAACCGTATTCAATATGTCCTTGCGACAAGGCATCGTCCCTTCAGATTGGAAAAAGGCTAACGTGACACCGATTTTTAAGAAAGGAGACAAAAAAGTACCAGGTAATTACAGGCCCATTAGTCTAACTTCGGTTGTAGGTAAGCTACTTGAGGGCATAATTAGAGACAAAATTGTGAGTTACCTTGAAAGCCACTCATTAATTGGGGACTCACAACATGGCTTCCGAAACAAAAGATCCTGCCTATCAAACCTATTAACCTTTTATAAAAACCTCTTCACTGTTTATGACGTAACCAAATCACTGGACGTAGTCTATCTTGATTTCCAGAAAGCGTTTGATAAAGTAAAGTCCCGCATCATAAATTACTTTACAAATTAAAGCAAATAGGTATTGACGGTCAAGTAAACCAATGGATCGTGAATTGGTTGAGCAACAGACAACAAAGAGTAGTGATTGACGGATTTAACTCAGAGTGGGCGCCTGTCACTAGTGGCGTCCCTCAGGGCTCGGTTCTTGGCCCAGTGCTCTTCATTATTTACATCAACGACGTGGATGTTGGACTCAATAACCGCATTAGTAAATTTGCAGACGACACAAAGATTGGTAACTCGGTTCTGACTGACGAAGACAGGCAAAGCCTCCAAGAGGATTTGCACAAAATTTCAGCTTGGTTGGATAGATGGGAGATGCCCTTTAACGTAGACAAGTGCCAGGTCCTTCAAGTTGGAACGAGGAATAAGAAGTTCGAATACGAAATGCGCGGCGTTAAACTCAAAAGCGTTCAATGCGTCAAGGACTTGGGGGTCAAAATCGCGTCAAACCTCAAATTCTCACAGCAATGCATCGATGCAGCAAATAAAGCGAACAGAATGTTGGGCTTCATTAAAAGAAACTTTGTATTCAAGAATAAAGGTTTAATACTCCCGCTCTACAACAGTTTAGTCAGACCCCACTTGGAATATGCGGTACAGTTTTGGTCTCCCCACCATGCAAAGGATATTGCTAAATTAGAAGGTGTTCAGCGTCGGGCAACGAAAATGATCCCTTCCTTGCGCAACAAATCCTACGAAGAAAGGCTTTCTACCCTTAACATAATAATAATAATAATAATAATAATAATAATAATAATAATAATAATAATAATAATAATAATAATAATAAACGGTTTATTTCATGAAGTACCAGGCAGCCCAAGAGCTGAAAATATACATCAATGGAAGATGAAATGAAATGAATGAGACAAATGAACAAAGTAGTATGATTGAGAATAAAAAGGAAAATAGAAATAACAATAATAGCAATAATCATAGTAAAGATAATAATAATAATCATAATAATCACGATAATAATAATGATAATAATAATAGTAATCATAATAATAATAATAATCATAATAACAACAACAATAAGTCCTAATGAAAAATATTTACAAAACATACAAATTGTGCTGCTCTTAATTTGCATTGTTGATATATTTGACCATCATGGGCACTGCGCTGTTCTTATAGCGGTCAGTCCGTGCCCGTATCGGGGCAATAATGTTGTGGTGTCTCACTGAGTGCTGAGGGCGGTTCACTGCGGGTGGGAGGATGTGTCTGTGTCTGGGCTGGTTGAGAAGCTTGGTTGCGAACCGGTGTAGTAGGGTCTCGTGACGGTGTTGTAGGCTGGTGAGATGGAGGGAGTCGAGGGCGTCCTGATAGCTGGTGTAGTGAGGGCCCAGGATGATTTTGCAGGCTCGCTTCTGGACGCGTTCAAGTTGGCGGCGCTGCGTGATGTTGATGGAGGAAGACCACGCTGGGGACGCGTATGTCAGTTTGGGGAGGATGAACGAGGAGTACACGCTCACCAGCGCACACTCAGGGGCCCCCAGCGTTTTGAATCTCCTCAGCAGGTACAGTTTATAGGTGGCAGATCTGGTGAGCTGGGAGACGTGCTCCTTCCATGTGAGCTTGTTGTCCAGGGTGACTCCAAGTAGTTTTGCAGATGTAACTACCCGGAGTGTCGTTGATGGACACCACAGGGGGGGCAACAGGGTCAGAGGAGGTGTTGATGTGTAGGAGTGTAGTTTTGGTGTCGTTGATGGTGACCATGTTTTGTGTTGTCCATGTGTGTAGGTTGTGTAGTGTTTCCTGGAGGTGGGAATAATCTGGGTTGCTGTTGTCAACTGTTACTCCCACTGTGGTGTCGTCCACGTACTTCCAGCGGTGGGGTGTGTGGGTCAGGGCGTCATTAATTAGTATAAGGAAGCACAAAGGGCCCATTTTGGACCCCTGAGGTACCCCGCAAGTAAGGTGTAGAGGAGGGGAGGCCACTCCCTGAAATCTCACCACCTGTTTACGCTGGTGCAGGAAATCCGCCAGCCAGGAGACCAGGTTAGGGTGAAGCCCTAGGTTTATTGCTTTGTTGATGACTGTGGTATGGTGAACTAGGTCAAAAGCCTTTCGGAAATCAATAAAAGCGAGAGAAACTGATGTTTTGCGTTTTTCAAGATTTCTGTAGGCAAAGTCCAGGAGATTAATTAGGCAGTGTGTGGTGGAGGTTGACTTGATATTGCCGCACTGTTGTGGGTCTATGAGGGGAGCAAGATGAGTGTAAGTCCACTTGAAAATGAAGGCTTCACACAGGAGGCTGGGAATGGGGGTGATAGAAATCGGCCTCAAGTCACTCAGTGATTGAGGGGTGGTGGTCTTGGGAATCGGAGTGACATATGCTGTTTTCCAGTCAGCAGGACACTGGTTTTGACGGAAGGAAGCGTTAAAAATAGAGGCGAGGGGGGTGGCCAGCTCGGGGGCAAACTCCTGGTACAGTTTGATGGGGAGATCAGTGGGCGTGGTGGACCGCTTTGTTTTAAGTTGGCTTAGTGACCTGGCGACCTCATAGGCCTCAACCGTGGGGAGTGGTGATGGGGCGGGCAGGTAAGCTGGGAGTGAGGTCAGGTCCAGGCTGGGGAGGGACTGACAGATGGCCGAGAAGTGGAGATTGATGGCCTCGGCTGCTTCAGGTGGCGGGAGGTGAGATACGCCCGGGATGGAGGGGGCGTTGTTGTTGAGGCCACACAAGGCCTTAATTTTTGAAAACCATTTCCCAATGTTAGCTTGCTTGAGGCTGTGGATCTTTTGGGGGTAGTATGTGGCCTTGGCTCGTTTGATTTCCCGGATAACTTTGTTGCGGAGGGGCTTGTAGAGTGTAGGGTTGGTGTGGAAGGCGTCATTTCTCTGTTCAATGAGACGTTTTACTCTGGGTGTAATCCACGGGGTGTCTGAAGGGTGCACTCGTCTTGATTTTAGCGGGAAGAAGTGGTGGTAAGCTGCGGTAATTGTGCTGGTGTAGTTGCTCCATTTTTGGTGTACGTCATCCACTGTAAGGACTTCAACCCAGCGGTGGCGTGTTATCCATTGGCCGAATGCGCGGATGGCTGAGTCCGTAACAGGCCTGTAGGGCTTGGTGACTGGCGGGGTTTTGTTGGATGTGGTAGGTGCAGGTGCCCAAAGAACTGACAGGTGTGTGCTGCGTCCCATGGGAGGGAGGGGCTTAGGGGGAAGGTAGTGGGAAGTGAGGTCAGTGAGGATTAAATCCAGTGTGTGGGGAAATTTACTACTTGTGTGAGATGTAGCTGGTCCTCAATATCACTGGTGTGGAGTTGATTGAAGTCACCGCAAACAACTACTTTTGCAGAGGGGAAGAGAGTGCGCTGCTGGTCCATTTCTTCGATGATGTGGTTGATCAGCAAGGTGGCGGAGGCGGCGCGGGGAGGGTAGTAGACCAGACAGATTAGTACCGAGGGAGCGAGGCGGGGGTGGGAGGGGGGTGAAAGCCTGACCCAGAGGGTTTCCACACCCTCGGGTGTCTCAACGGGGAGTAGGCAGGGGTTGAGGTGGGTGTGGCAATAGAGCGCTAACCCACCGCCTCGTTTACCTCTTCTCAGACGATGGAAGAGCTGGAAATCAGTGATGTTAAAGAGCTCGGGTACTATCTGCCACGCCTCTGTGATGGCCACAACGTCAGCGCTGGTGGATTTGATGGTGGTGATGACTTCGTCTAGCTTGTTGTTGAGGGAGGTAACGTTGGAGAGTAGCAGGGTTGGCAGGTTGTACCACTGGCGCGGCACTTCGATGTGTTTGTAGTCCTTGGCATGCTTGGGTTTGGTATTTCTCCTGGTGGTGGTGATCACTGGTATGTTATGTGTCACTCGTGAACTTTTCCTGGCACTGCGGTTCTCTCTTGAGAAACGTCGCCTCCGAGGAAAACTGATCGAATGCTTTAAAATACTTAATGGTTTCACAATGTAGACAGATCACTGTAGTAACGACTGGAAAGACAAGCAGGTGAGTAAGGTAAGGGGTGAAGTGCAATCAAGGAGACGAAGCAATAACAACACCATCTCACCGGCTTGAAAGCGGAACCCTTGGCCCCTAAGGTTCCCTTGTGGGTAGTGGTGTTTGAACTGCGGGACCGCGGTTAAGGACGTGGGGGGAGGGGCCAGAAAGGAGCAACATTACCAAACTATCGTACGCAGGAGGTACAGTTGACCTAATTTTACTTGATTTCTCAAAAGCCTTCGATATAGTTTGCCATTCCATTTTGTTCACCGAGTTACATCATTTGGGTATTTCTAGTAACATATTGTCTTGGATCCACAACTTTCTTACCAGGAGGAAAATGTCAGTTGTTGTTGACGGTTATTCTAGTGCCTGCAAAAGTGTGATGAGTGGTGTTCCGCAAGGTTCAGTCCTGGGTCCCGTTCTTTTTCTTATTTACATTAACCATCTAGCCTCATCACTTAGCTGTCAATATAAGAGCTTTGCTGACGACTTAAAAATTTATATGAACGTTTAGAGTAATAATATTTCCTCTACAATCAACTGTATAGCTACTTTGAAGCAAGATATTGATGTACTGAATGGAATGGCAAAATCATGGGGTCTTAACCTTCACCCAGACAAATGTGTGGCTCTAAGATTTGGCAGAAATCTCCCTCCTGCTGGCCTTTACGACCAGTACTTCATTAGTGATATTCCTATCCCATTCACCACTCTGAGCAGAGATTTAGGGGTAATGATTGATACTAAACTGAAATTTCATGACCATATTCGTTCTGTGGCTTCCAAAGCGGATGGTGTGGCTTCCAATTCATTGAAATCAACACTATGCTATGCACTGTACTCATGTTCATCATCTATACTTGAATTCAGCTCAGTTGTGTGAAACACTGGCTATGTTGGTGATATTAAGCTACTAGAGTCAGTCAAGCGAAGGTGGACCAAAAACATGGATGGCCTAGAGAACTTGTCCTATGCAGACAGGCTTTCTGCTCATGATCCTTTTTCTGTTCGCGGGAGGTTATTGAGAACTGATTTGATTGAGTGTTGGACGATTATGCATGGTGTTGCCCCCTTTGACTCGACTAGACTATTCCAGCTTGCTCCAGTTGTGGGTACAAGAGGTCATGTCTTCAAGCTTGCTCATATTCGTTGTTCCCTGAGTGTCGGCGTCGTTTCTTCCCAGTTCGTGTTGTTGGCTCTTGGAATTCTCTTAATTCCCTCTGCAGTTGTTGAGCTGAGAGACCTTGGTGCTTTCAAAGCTGCTCTAAAAGATTTTCTTGGCCACAAGCTTTATGACTATTATCCCTGACCATATGAAATTAATTCCCAATGCACTTTCCAGCCTATGTCTTATTGGATTATGTTCTGTTGTTTGATGAGCTTGGATAGGCTGGCGCATTGGTTGGTGAGACCTTTTGGTTCTTTGCCTGACGGTTTACTCAAGCATGGCTCATAAGGAAAGGTCATTCAGGTAGGAAATCCAGGTAAGAAATAAGCATATTGTATTTGTCAATTTCTTATCCAAAACTGTCGCACCCACACATTTAACAGTAGTCGATCAAACTTATTGTTAAAACCTTTTATTATTGATGTTTTTGAGTAAAAAAAAAAAAAGGATTCATCGTAGTTTCTAAAGCTGATCTGACTATCGTATTTTGAAAGCATTATCGCGCATCTGGGATCGCTGCTACACTGGTGCTGCCATCATGTGGGCACCCTCCGCAGCCCCCCTGACATCCAATATGGTGTATATACCCCCATCTCTTTAGAACAGCCTCCTTGGGAAGGATAGGAGTAGGTGGAGGGCAGGGATCATGTCAGCACATGTTTGTGAAAATATGCTCCGCCCCTTCACAGCTCTTACAACGAAAGCCTCACATAACACCTTTAATTAAAGAGCAACGAGTGAAATACTAAGTGGCTCGTTTAGCAAGGCGTCAGCAGGTGAAATACATAAGCCTCGGCAAGTCTAGGTAGGTTTAATTAGTCACTATTTTTTTTTTTTTTTTGTTTACGTTGTTGCCTAATGCGCCGGTAGGCATCTTCCCGGTGGGGCCTGATGGTCGGCCCAAGGCTTCTTCCAGGTGGGGCCTGATGGTCGGCCCAGCCCGTTCTGGCGCAGGCGAGTGTTTATAGTGGCGCCATCTTGCATTGGCTCATGCTGCCCCCCGGAACTCGTTCTTGATTCGCTTGGACGGCTTCCTCTAGACTCTAGAGTCCGGGTTGATGGGTGGTCTTCAGGACAGCATGTGGGTAGTTTTAAGCCACTCGGCGGTGACTGAAAAATCCGAGTGGTAGCGTGAGGATTCGAACCCGCGTCGTCCATCACGCGGCGAATGTGGGTCCAGTACGCTATCACTTCGGCCACCGCCTATGGAGGGTTCACGAAACTGGGAGCAACAAGTGAATACTTGGTGGCTGTCTTATTGTACTTAACGTTCTAAGACGCTTAGTATAATAGTTGTCCGTGAAATACGTTAGTTTCGGCAGGGTTTGTTATGTTGGCTGCAATGATGGACTAGATGGCAGATTCACTTGTGTACCGTGAACCTAAGGAAACACACACTAGAACTCAAACCACCTCCGTTTTGGCCCTGGGAGGTGTTTGGTGTGAGGGTCAGAACCAGGCTCACCAGCAGGGACTTGGCACGACACACACTATAACTTGTGACTATATTTCAGTGTCTAACTGCTGCTGCTGTCATAACTTTGGTGTGTAACAGAGATGTTTTTTTCTTTCTGTATGGAGAAGGGTTGGTAATGGGACTGGTGGATAGGGGATGGATTGGTAATGGGACTGGTGGATAGGGGATGAGTTGGTAATGGGACTGGTGGATAGGGGAAGGGTTGGTAATGGGACTGGTGGATAGCGGAAGGATTGGTAATGGGACTGGTGGATAGGGGAAGGGTTGGTAATGGGACTGGTGGATAGGGGAAGGGTTGGTAATGGGACTGGTGGATAGGTGAAGGATTGGTAATGGGACTGGTGGATAGGGGAAGGATTGGTAATGGGACTGGTGGATAGGGGAAGGATTGGTAATGGGACTGGTGGATAGGGGAAGGATTGGTAATGGGACTGGTGGATAGAGGAAGGATTATTAATGGGACTGGTGGATAGGGGAAGGGTTGGTAATGGGACAAGTGGATAGGGGAAGGATTGGTAATACGACTGTTGGATAGGAGAAGGATTGGTAATGGGACTGGTGGATAGGGGAAGGATTGGTAATGGGACTGGTGGATAGGGGATTGATTGGTAATGGGACTGGTGGATAGGGGAAGGGTTGGGTATGGGACTGGTGGATAGAGGAGGGATTGGTAATGGGACTCGTTGATAGGGGAAGGGTTGGTAATGGGACTGGTGGATAGGGGAAGGATTGGTAATGGGACTGGTGGATAGGGGAAGGATTGGTAATGGGACTGACGGATGGGGGAAGGGTTGGTAATGGGACAGGTGGATAGGGGAAGGATTGGTAATATGACTGGTGGATAGGGGAAGGATTGGTAATGGGACTGGTGGATAGGGGAAGGGTTTGTAATGGGACTGGTGGATAGGGGAAGGATTAGAAATGGGACTGGTGGATAGGGGAAGGGTTGGTAATGGGACTGGTGGATAGGGGAAGGATTGGTAATGGGACTGGTGGATAGGGGAAGGGTTGGTAATGGGACTGGTGGATAGGGGAAGGGTTGGTAATGGGACTGGTGGATAGGGGAAGGATTGGTAACTGGACCGGTGGATAGGGGAAGGGTTGGTAATGGGACTAGTGGATAGGGGAAGGGTTGGTAATGGGACTGGTGGATAGGGGAAGGGTTGGTAATGGGACTGGTGGATAGGGGAAGGGTTGGTAATGGGACTGGTGGATAGGGGAAGAGTTGGTAATGGGACTGGTGGATAGGGGAAGGGTTGGTAATGGGACTGGTGGATAGGGGAAAGGTTGGTAATGGGACTGGTGGATAGGGGAAGGATTGGTAATGGGACAGGTGGATAGGGAAAGGATTGGTAATGGGACAGGTGGATAGGGGAAGGGTTGGTAATGGGACTGGTGGATAGGGAAAGGGTTGGTAATGGGACTGGTGGATAGGGGAAGGGTTGGTAATGGGTTGGTGGATAGGGGAAGGGTTGGTTATGGGACTGGTGGATAGGGGAAGGATTGGTAATGGGACAGGTGGATAGGGGAAGGATTGGTAATGGGACTGGTGGAAAGAGGAAGGGTTGGTAATGGGACTGGTGGATAGGGGAAGGGTTGGTAATGGGACTGTTGGATAGGGGAAGGGTTGGTAATGGGACTGGTGGATAGGGGAAGGATTGGTAATGGGACTGGTGGATAGGGGAAGGTTTGGTAATGGGACTGGTGGAAAAGGGAAGAGTTGGTAATGGGACTGGTGGATAGGGGAAGGGTTGGTAATAGGACTGGTGGATAGGGGAAGGATTGGTAATGGGACTGGTGGATAGGGGAAGGATTGGTAATGGGACTGGTGGATAGGGGAATGGTTGGTAATGGGACTGGTGGATAGGGGAAGGGTTGGTAATGTGACTGGTGGATAGGGGAAGTATTGGTAATGGGACTGGTGGATAGGTGAAGGGTTGGTAATGGGACTGGTGGATAGGGGAAGGGTTGGTAATGGGACTGGTGGATAGGGGAAGGGTTGGTAATGGGACTGGTGGATAGGGGAAGGGTTGGTAATGGGACTGGTGGATAAGTGATGGACTGGTAATGGGACTGGTGGATAAGTGAAGGACTGGTAATGGGACTGGTGGATAAGTGAAGGACTGGTAATGGGACTGGTGGAGAGGGGAAGGATTCGTAACTGGACTGGTGGATAGGGGAAGGATTGGTAATGGGGCTGGTGGATAGGGGAAGGGTTAATAATGGGACTGGTCGATAGGGGAAGGGTTGGTAATGGGACTGGTGGATAGGGGAAGGATTGGTAATGGGACTGGTGGATAGGGGAAGGATTGGTAATGGGACTGGTTGATAGGGGAAGGATTGGTAATGGGACTGGTGGATAGGGGAAGGGTTGGTAATGGGACTGGTGGATAGTGGAAGGATTGGTAATGGGACTGGTAGATTGGAGAAGGGTTGGTAATGGGACTGGTGGATAGGGGAAGGGTTGGTAATGAGACAGGTGGATAGGGGAAGGATTGGTAATGGGACTGGTGGATAGGGGAAGGGTTGGTAATGGGACTGGTAGATAGTGGAAGGGTTGGTAATGGGACTGGTGGATAGGGGACGGGTTGGTAATGGGACTGGTGGATAGGGGAAGGATTGGTAATGGGACTGGTGGATAGGGGAAGGGTTGGTAATGGGACTGGTGGATAGGGGAAGGATTGGTAATGGGACTGGTGGATAGGGGAATTGTTGTTAATGGGACTGGTGGATAGGGGAAGGGTTGGTAATGGGACTGGTGGATAGGGGAAGGATTGGTAATGGGACTGGTGGATAGGTGAAGGGTTGGTAATGGGACAGGTGGATAGGGGAAGGATTGGTAATGGGACTGGTGGATAGGGGAAGGGTTGGTAATGGGACTTGTGGATAGGGGAAGGATTGGTAATGGGACTGGTGGATAGGGGAAGGATTGGTAATGGGACTGGTGGATAAAGGAAGGATTGGTAATGGGACTGGTGGATAGGGGAAGGGTTGGTAATGGGACTGGTGGATAGGGGAAGGATTGGTAATGGGACTATTGAATAGGGGAAGGATTGGTAATGGGACTGGTGGATAGGGGAAGGATTGGTAATGGGACTGGTGGATAGGGGAAGGGTTGGTAATGGGACTGGTGGATTGGGGAAGGATTGGTAATGGGACTGGTGGATAGGTGAAGGATTGGTAATGGGACTGGTGGATAGGGGAAGGGTTGATAATGGGACTGGTGGATAGGTGTAGGGTTGGTAATGGGACTGGTGGATAGGGGAAGGATTGGTAATGGGACTGGTGGATAGGGGAAGGGTTGGTAATGGGACTGGTGGATAGGGGAAGGGTTGGTAATGGGACTGGTGGATAGGGGAAGGATTGGTAATGGGACTGGTGGATAGGGAAGGATTGGTAATGGGACTGGTGGATGGGGAAGGGTTGGTAATGGGACTGGTGGATAGGGAAGGGTTGGTAATGGGACTGGTGGATGGGGAAGGATTGGTAATGGGACTGGTGGATAGGGAAGGGTTGGTAATGGGACTGGTGGATGGGGAAGGGTTGGTAATGGGACTGGTGGATAGGGAAGGATTGGTAATGGGACTGGTGGATAGGGAAGGGTTGGTAATGGGACTGGTGGATAGGGAAGGGTTGGTAATGGGACTGGTGGATAGGGAAGGGTTGGTAATGGGACTGGTGGATAGGGAAGGATTGGTAATGGGACTGGTGGATAGGGAAGGGTTGGTAATGGGACTGGTGGATAGGGGAAGGGTTGGTAATGGGACTGGTGGATGGGGAAGGATTGGTAATGGGACTGGTGGATAGGGAAGGGTTGGTAATGGGACTGGTGGATAGGGAAGGGTTGGTAATGGGACTGGTGGATAGGGAAGGATTGGTAATGGGACTGGTGGATGGGGAAGGATTGGTAATGGGACTGGTGGATAGGGGAAGGGTTGGTAATGGGACTGGTGGATAGGGAAGGTTGGTAATGGGACTGGTGGATAGGGAAGGATTGGTAATGGGACTGGTGGATAGGGGAGGATTGGTAATGGGACTGGTGGATGGGAAGGATTGGTAATGGGACTGGTGGATGGGGAAGGATTGGTAATGGGACTGGTGGATGGGGAAGGATTGGTAATGGGACTGGTGGATGGGGAAGGGTTGGTAATGGGACTGGTGGATGGGGAAGGGTTGGTAATGGGACTGGTGGATGGGGAAGGATTGGTAATGGGACTGGTGGATAGGGAAGGATTGGTAATGGGACTGGTGGATGGGGAAGGGTTGGTAATGGGACTGGTGGATGGGGAAGGATTGGTAATGGGACTGGTGGATGGGGAAGGATTGGTAATGGGACTGGTGGATAGGGGAAGGATTGGTAATGGGACTAGTGGGGAAGGGTTGGTAATGGGACTGGTGGATAGGGGAAGGATTGGTAATGGGACTGGTGGATAGGGGAAGGATTGGTAATGGGACTGGTGGATAGGGGAAGGATTGGTAATGTGACTGGTTGATAGGGGAAGGGTTGGTAATGGGACTGGTGGATAGGGGAAGGGTTGGTAATGGGACTGGTGGATAGGGGAAGGGTTGGTAATGGGACTGGTGGATGGGGAAGGATTGGTAATGGGACTGGTGGATGGGGAAGGGTTGGTAATGGGACTGGTGGATAGGGAAGGGTTGGTAATGGGACTGGTGGATAGGGAAGGGTTGGTAATGGGACTGGTGGATGGGGAAGGATTGGTAATGGGACTGGTGGATAGGGAAGGGTTGGTAATGGGACTGGTGGATAGGGAAGGATTGGTAATGGGACTGGTGGATAGGGGAAGGTTGGTAATGGGACTGGTGGATGGGGAAGGATTGGTAATGGGACCGCTGGATAGGGCAAGGGTTGGTAATGGGACTGGTGGATAGGGGAAGGATTGGTAATGGGACTGGTGGATAGGGAAGGATTGGTAATGGGACTGGTGGATGGGGAAGGGTTGGTAATGGGACTGGTGGATAGGGAAGGGTTGGTAATGGGACTGGTGGATAGGGAAGGATTGGTAATGGGACTCGTGGATAGGGAAGGATTGGTAATGGGACAGGTGGATAGGGAAGGGTTGGTAATGGGACTGGTGGATAGGGAAGGATTGGTAATGGGACTGGTGGATAGGGGAAGGGTTGGTAATGGGACTGGTGGATAGGGAAGGATTGGTAATGGGACTGGTGGATGGGGAAGGATTGGTAATGGGACTGGTGGATAGGGAAGGGTTTGTAATGGGACTGGTGGATGGGGGAAGGATTGGTAATGGGACTGGTGGATAGGGGAAGGATTGGTAATGGGACTGGTGGATGGGGAAGGATTGGTAATGGGACTGGTGGATAGGGAAGGGTTGGTAATGGGACTGGTGGATAGGGAAGGATTGGTAATGGGACTGGTGGATAGGGGAAGGGTTGGTAATGGGACTGGTGGATAGGGAAGGATGGTAATGGGACTGGTGGATGGGGAAGGGTTGGTAATGGGACTGGTGGATGGGGAAGGATTGGTAATGGGACTGGTGGATAGGGAAGGATTGGTAATGGGACTGGTGGATAGGGAAGGATTGGTAATGGGACTGGTGGATGGGGAAGGATTGGTAATGGGACTGGTGGATAGGGAAGGGTTGGTAATGGGACTGGTGGATGGGGAAGGATTGGTAATGGGACTGGTGGATAGGGAAGGGTTGGTAATGGGACTGGTGGATGGGGAAGGATTGGTAATGGGACTGGTGGATGGGGAAGGATTGGTAATGGGACTGGTGGATAGGGAAGGATTGGTAATGGGACTGGTGGATAGGGAAGGATTGGTAATGGGACTGGTGGATAGGGGACGGGTTGGTAATGGGACTGGTGGATAGGGAAGGATTGGTAATGGGACTGGTGGATAGGGAAGGATTGGTAATGGGACTGGTGGATAGGGAAGGATTGGTAATGGGACTGGTGGATAGAAGGATTGGTAATGGGACTGGTGGATAGGGGAAGGATTGGTAATGGGACTGGTGGATAGGGAAGGATTGGTAATGGGACTGGTGGATGGGGAAGGTTGGTAATGGGACTGGTGGATAGGGAAGGATTGGTAATGGGACTGGTGGATAGGGAAGGATTGGTAATGGGACTGGTGGATAGGGAAGGGTTGGTAATGGGACTGGTGGATAGGGAAGGATTGGTAATGGGACTGGTGGATAGGGAAGGGTTGGTAATGGGACAGGTGGATAGGGGAAGGATTGGTAATGGGACTGGTGGATAGGGAAGGATTGGTAATGGGACTGGTGGATAGGAAGGATTGGTAATGGGACTGGTGGATAGAGGCAGGATTGGTAATGGGACTGGTGGATAGGGGAAGGGTTGGTAAAGGGACAGGTGGATAGGAAGGATTGGTAATGGGACTGGTGGATAGGGAAGGGTTGGTAATGGGACTGGTGGATAGGGATTGGTAATGGGACTGGTGGATGGGGAAGGATTGGTAATGGGACTGGTGGATAGGGAAGGGTTGGTAATGGGACTGGTGGATGGGGAAGGGTTGGTAATGGGACTGGTGGATGGGGAAGGATTGGTAATGGGACTGGTGGATGGGGAAGGGTTGGTAATGGGACTGGTGGATAGGGAAGGATTGGTAATGGGACTGGTGGATAGGGAAGGATTGGTAATGGGACTGGTGGATAGGGAAGGATTGGTAATGGGACTGGTGGATAGCGGAAGGATTGGTAATGGGACTGGTGGATAGGGGAAGGATTGGTAATGGGACTGATGGATAGGGGAAAGGTTGGTAATGGGACTGGTGGATAGGGGAAGGTTTGGTAATGGGACTGGTGGATAGGGGAAGGATTGGTAATGGGACTGGTGGATTGGGGAAGGGTTGGTAATGGGACTGGTGGATAGGGGAAGGATTGGTAATGGGACTGGTGGATGGGGAAGGTTGGTAATGGGACTGGTGGATAAGGAATGGCTTGGTAATGGGACTGGTGGATAGGGGAAGGATTGGTAATGGGACTGGTGGATAGGGGAAGGATTGGTAATGGGACTGGTGGATAGGGAAGGATTGGTAATGGGACTGGTGGATAGGGGAAGGTTGGTCATGGGACTGGTGGATGGGGAAGGATTGGTATGGGACTGGTGGATGGGGAAGGATTGGTAATGGGACTGGTGGATAGGGAAGGATTGGTAATGGGACTGGTGGATGGGGAAGGGTTGGTAATGGGACAGGTGGATAGGGAAGGATTGGTAATGGGACAGGTGGATGGGGAAGGATTGGTAATGGGACTGGTGGATAGGGAAGGATTGGTAATGGGACTGGTGGATAGGGGAAGGGTTGGTAATGGGACTGGTGGATAGGGAAGGATTGGTAATGGGACTGGTGGATAGGGAAGGGTTGGTAATGGGACTGGTGGATAGGGGAAGGGTTGGTAATGGGACTGGTGGATAGGGGAAGGATTGGTAATGGGACTGGTGGATAGGGGAAGGGTTGGTAATGGGACTGGTGGATGGGGGACGGGTTGGTAAAGGGACTGGTGGATAGCGGAAGGATTGGTGATGGGACTGGTGGATAAGGGAAGGGTTGGTAATGGGACTGGTGGAAAGGGGAAGGATTGGTAATGGGACTGGTGGATAGGGGAAGGTATGGTAATGGGACTGGTGGATAGGGGACGGTTTGGTAAGGGGACTGGTGGATAGGGAAGGGTTGGTAATGGGACTGGTGGATAGGGAAGGATTGGTAATGGGACTGGTGGATAGGGAAGGATTAGTAATGGACTGGTGGATAGGGGAAGGATTGGTAATGGGACTGGTGGATAGGGAAGGATTGGTAATGGGACTGGTGGATAGGGAAGGGTTGGTATGGGACTGGTGGATAGGGGAAGGATTGGTATGGGACTGGTGGATGAGAAGGGTTGGTAATGGGACTGGTGGATAGGGAAGGATTGGTAATGGGACTGGTGGATAGGGAAGGTTGGTAATGGGACTGGTGGATGGGGAAGGTTGGTAATGGGACTGGTGGATAGGGAAGGATTGGTAATGGGACTGGTGGATAGGGGAAGGTTGGTAATGGGACTGGTGGATAGGGAAGGGTTGGTAATGGGACCGGTGGAGGAAGGATAAAATGGTAATGGGACTGGTGGATAGGGAAGGGTTGGTAATGGGACTGGTGGATGGGGAAGGGATTGGTAATGGGACTGGTGGATAGGGGAAGGGTTGGTAATGGGACTGGTGGATAGGGAAGGTTGGTAATGGGACTGGTGGATAGGGAAGGTTGGTAATGGGACTGGTGGATGGGGAAGGTTGGTAATGGGACTGGTGGATGGGGAAGGGTTGGTAATGGGACTGGTGGATAGGGAAGGTTGGTATGGGACTGGTGGATAGGGAAGGATTGGTAATGGGACGAATTGGATAGGGAAAGGATTGGTAATGGGACTGGTGGATGGGGAAGGTTGGTAATGGGACTGGTGGATAGGGGAAGGTTGGTAATGGGACTGGTGGATAGGGAAGGATTGGTAATGGGACTGGTGGATAGGGAAGGGTTGGTAATGGGACTGGTGGATAGGGAAGGGTTGGTAATGGGACTGGTGGATAGGGGAAGGATGGGTAATGGGACTGGTGGATAGGGAAGGGTTGGTAATGGGACTGGTGGATGGGGAAGGGTTGGTAATGGGACTGGTGGATAGGGGAAGGTTGGTAATGGGACTGGTGGATAGGGAAGGATTGGTAATGGGACTGGTGGATAAGGGAAGGATTGGTAATGGACTGGTGGATAGGGGAAGAGTTGGTAATGGGACTGGTGGATAGGGAAGGATTGGTAATGGGACTGGTGGATAGGGAAGGATTGGTAATGGGACTGGTGGATAGGGAAGGATTGGTAATGGGACTGGTGGATAGGGACGGGTTGGTAATGGGACTGGTGGATAGGGAAGGGTTGGTAATGTGACTGGTGGATAGGGAAGTATTGGTAATGGGACTGGTGGATAGGGAAGGGTTGGTAATGGGACTGGTGGATAGGGAAGGGTTGGTAATGGGACTGGTGGATGGGGAAGGGTTGAGTAATGGGACTGGTGTATAGGGAAAGGGTGGTAATGGGACTGGTGGATAGGGGAAGGATTGGTAATGGGACTGGTGGATAGTGGACGGGTAATGGGGAGAGGGATTGGTACGGGACTGGTGGATAGGGGAAGGATTGGTAATGGGACTGGTGGATAGGAAGGGGAAGTGGTAATGGGACTGGTGGATAGGGAAGGATTGGTAATGGGACTGGTAGATACGGGAAGGGTTGGTAATGGGACTAGTGGATAGGGGAAGGATTGGTAATGGGACTGGTGGATGGGGAAGGATTGGTAATGGGACTGGTGGATAGGGGAAAGGGTTGGTAATGGGACTGGTGGATAGGGTGGGTTGGTAATGGACTGGTGGATAGGGAAGGTTGGTAATGGGACCGTTGATGGGGAAGGCTGGTACGGGACTGGTGGATAGGGAAGGATTGGTAATGGGACAGGTGTGAAAGGATTGGTATGTGACCAGGATAGGGAAGGTTGGTAATGGGACTGGTGGATGGGGGAAGGTTGGTACGGACTGGTGGATAGGGGAAGGAAGGTAATGGGACTGGTGGATAGGGAAAGGGTGGTATGGGACTGGTGGATAGGGGAAGGTTGGTAATGGGACCGGTGGATAGGGAAGGATTGGTAATGGACTGGTGGATAGGGAAGGGTTGGTAGCGGGACTGGTGGATAGGGAAGGGTTGGTAATGGACTGGTGGATAGGAAGGGGTTGGTAATGGGACCGGTGGATAGGGGAAGCTGCTGGTAATGACCAGGATAGGGAAGGATTGGTAATGGGACCGGTGGATAGGGAAGGGTTGGTAATGGACCGGTGGATAGGGGAAGGATTGGTAATGGGACCTGGTGGATAGGAAGGGTTGGTAATGGGACCGGTGGAGGGGAAGGATTGGTAATGGGACCGGTGGATAGGGAAGGGTTGGTAATGGGACTGGTGGATAGGGGAAGGTTGGTAATGGACCGGTGGATAGGGAAGGATTGGTAATGGGACTGGTGGATAGGGGAAGGGTTGGTAATGGGACTGGAGGATACGGGAAGGATTATTAATGGGACAGTGGATAGGGAAGGATTGGTAATGGGACTGGTGGATGGGGAAAAGGGTTGGTAATGGGACTAGTGGATAGGGGAAGGTTTGGTAATGGGACTGGTGGATAGGGGAAGGTTGGTAATGGGTTGAGGTGGATAGGGGAAGGATTGGTAATGGGACAGGTGGATAGGGGAAGGATTGGTAATGGGACTGGTGGATAGGGGAAGGGTTGGTAATGGGACTGGTGGATAGGGAAGGTTGGTAATGGGACTGGTGGATAGGGAAGGGTTGGTAATGGGACCGGTGGATAGGGAAGGACTTGTAATGTGACTGGTGGATAGGGGAAGGATTGGTAATGGGACTGGTGGATAGGGAAGGCTGGTGTGGGACTGGTGGATAGGGAAGGGTTGGTAATAGGACTGGTGGATGGGGAAGGGTTGGTAATGGGACTGGTGGATGGGAAGGATTGGTACATGGGACTGGTGGATTGGGGAAGGCTTGGTAATGGGACTGGTGGATAGGGGAAGGGTTGGTAATGGGACTGGTGGATAGGGGAAGGACTGGTAATGTGGACTGGTGGATGGAAGAAGGATTGGTAATGGGACTGGTGGATAGGGGAAGGACTGGTAATGGGACTGGTGGATGGGGAAGGCTGGTAATGGGACTGGTGGATAGGGAAGGGTTGGTGAAAATGGGACTGGTGGATAGGGAAGGAAGGTAATGGGACT
Source organism: Eriocheir sinensis (assembly GCF_024679095.1). NCBI lineage: Eukaryota > Metazoa > Arthropoda > Malacostraca > Decapoda > Varunidae > Eriocheir > Eriocheir sinensis. The sequence continues at coordinate 9,389,270 of NC_066523.1, read as the reverse complement.
GGTGGATAGGGGAAGGATTGGTAATGGGTTGGTGGATGGGGGTTGGTAATGGGACTGGTGGATAGGGGAAGGGGTTGGTAATGGGACTGGTGGATAGGGAAGGTTGGTAATGGGGACTGGTGGATAGGGGAAGGATTGGTAATGGGACTGGTGGATAGGGAAGGGTTTAGTGTGGGACAGGTGGATGGGGAAGGTAATGGGACTGGTGGATGGGGAAGGGTTGGTATGGGACTGGTGGATAGGGGAAGGATTGGTAATGCAGGCGACCGGTGGATAGGGAATTGCTGGTAATGGGACTGGTGGATAGGGAAGGATTGGCAAGGACTGGTGGATAGGAAGGATTGGTAATGGGACTGGTGGATAGGGAAGGGATTGGTAATGGGACTGGTGGATAGGGAAGGGATTGGTAATGGGACTGGTGGATAGGGAAGGATTGGTACGGGGGACGGTGGATAGGGAAGGATTAGTGGCGGGATGGTGTGGATGGTGGACGGGTTGGTAATGGGACTGGTGGATAGGGAAGGATTGGTAATGGGACTGGTGGATGGGGAAGGGGTTACTTGCAATGGGACTGGTGGATAGGGGAGGGGTTGGTAATGGGACTGGTGGATAGGGGTTGCTGGTATGGGACTGGTGGATAGGGAAGGTTGGTTATGGACCGTGGATGGGGAAGGGTTGGTAATGGGACTGGTGACAGGGGGAAGGCTGAATGTAACTGGTGGATGAGGAAGGCTGGTACGACAGGATAGGGCATTTTGGTAATGGACTGGTGGATGGCACAGAATGGGACCGGTGGATAGGGGACGGTAATGGACTGGTGGATAGGGAAGATTGGTATTGGGACTGGTGGATAGGGAAGGCTGGTACGGGACTGGTGGATAGGGAAGGATTGGTAATGGGACTAGGTGGATAGGAAGGGCTTGTAATGGGACTGGTGGATAGGGAAGATCAGGCCGGGACTGGTGGATGGGGGAAGGTTGGTAATGGACTGGTGGATAGGGAAGGATTAGTAATGGGACTGGTGGATAGGGATAATGTTAGTAATGGGACTGGTGGATAGGGGAAGGGTTGATGCGGACTGGTGGATGGGGGAAGGACTGGTAATGGGACTGGTGGATGGGGAAGGTTGGTAATGGGACTGGTGGATAGGGGAAGGCTGGTACGGGACTGGTGGATAGTGATTGGTAATGGGACTGGTGGATATGGGGAAGGGTTGGTAACGGACAGGTGGATAGGGAAGGATTGGTAATGGGACTCGTGGATAGGGGAAGGTTGGTAATGGGACTGTGGATAGGGGAAAGGATTGGTAATGGGACTGATGGATAGGGGAAGGATTGGTAATGGAATGGTGGATAGGGAAGGATTGAGGTAATGGGACTGGTGGATAGAGGAAGGATTAGTGTGGGACTGGTTGATGGGGAAGTTGGTAATGGGACTGGTGGATAGGGAAGGATTGGTCATGGGACTGGTGGATAAGGAAGGGATTGGTAATGGGACTGGTGGATAGGGAAGGATTGGTAATGGGACTGGTGGATGGGGAATGATTGGTAATGTGGGACTGGTGGATGGGGAAGGGTTGGTATGGGACAGGTGGATAGGGGAAGGATTGGTAATGGGACAGGTGAATAGGGGAAGGATTGCAAAAGGATCTGGTGGATAGAAGGGTTGGTAATGGGACTGGTGGATAGGGAAGGATTGGTAATGGACTGGTGGATAGGGAAGGATTGGTAATGGGACTGGTGGATAGGGAAGGATTGATAATGGGACCGGTGGATAGGGAAGGTTGGTAATGGAACTGGTGGATAGGGGAAAGATTGGTCATGGGACAAGTGGATAGGGGAAGGGTTGGTAATGGGACATGTGGATAGGGGAAGGGTTGGTAATGGACTGTGGATAGAGACTGCATGACTGGTGGATAGGGAAGGATTGGTAATGGGACTGGTGGATAGGGGTAAGATTGGTAATGGGACTGGTGGATAGGAAGGGTTGGTATGGGACTGGTGGATAGGGAAGGGGTTGGTAAAGCGGACTGGTGGATAGGTAAAGGATTGGTAATGCGGGACCGGTGGATAGGGCGGGTTCTGGTAAATGGGACCGGTGGATGGGGGAAGATTGGCAATGGGACTGAGCGGATGGGGGGAAGGACATTGTAATGGGACTGGTGGATAGGAAGGTTGGTATGGGACTGGTGGATAGAAGGCCAGCGGACTGGTGATAGGGGAAGAGTTGATTGCGGGACTGGTGGATAGGGCGAGGGTTGGTAATGGGACCGCTGGATGGGGAAGGATTCAGGTAATGGGACTGAGTGGATGGGGAAGGGCTGGTAATGGGACAGGTGGATAGGGAAGGATTAAAGGACCGGTGGATAGTGGACGGAAGCGTAATGGGACCGGTGGATAGGGAAAGGACTGGTAACGGGACTGGTGGATAGGGGAAGGGTTAAAATGATGGGACTGGCGGATAGGGGAAGGGATTGGTAATGGGAGTGGTGGATAGGGGAAGAGCTGGTAATGGGACTGGTGGATAGGGTTGATTGATAATGGGATCTGGTGTGAATAGGGAAGGATTGGTAATGGGACTGATTGGACAGGGGAAGGATTGAAGTAGTGGGACTGGTGGATAGGGAAGCGTTGGTAATGGGACTGGTGGATGGGGGAAGGATTGGTGTGGGACTGGTGAATAGGGGAAGGATTGGTGAATGGGACTGGTGGATAGGGGAAGGATTGGTAATGGGACTGGTGGATAGGGAAAAGTTAGCTGGTAATGGGACAGGTGGATGAGTGGAAGATTGGTAATGTTACAGGATGGAGGGGAAGGATTGGTATGGGACCTGTGGATAGGGAGTGATTGGTAATGGGACAGGTGGATAGGGAAGGGTTGGTGTGTGGGACTGGTATATAGGGAAGGATTGGTAATGGGACAGGTGGATAGGGGAAGGATTGGTAATACATGGGACTGGAGTGGATAAGTGGAAGAGGTTGGTAATGAATAGGATAGGGGAAAGATCGGTAATGGGACAGGATAGGGAAGTGTTGGTAATGGAACAGGTGGATAGTGGAAGGATTTGGTAATGGGACTGGTGGATGGGGAAGGATTGGTAGTGGGACTGAGGTGGATAGGTGAAGGGTTGGTAATGGGGACAGGTGGATAGGGAAGGATTGGTAACGGGACTGGTGGATAGGGGAAGGCTGGAGTAATGGGATTCTGAGTGGATAGAGGAAGGGACGGTATTGGGACTGGTGGATAGGGGAAGGATTGGTAATGTGACAGGTGGATAGAGGAAGGAGGTTGCGTAATGGGACTGGTGGATGAGGGAAGGCTGAGTAATGGGACTGGTGGATAGGGAAGCGATTGGTAATGGGACTATTGAATAGGGGAAGGATTGGTAATGGGACTGGAGTGGATAGGGGAAGGATTGGTAATGGGACCGGTGAAAAGGGAAGAGTTGGTAATGGGACTGGTGGGATAGGGAAGGGTTAGTACAGGGACTGGTGGATAGGGGAAGGATTGCAGTAATGGGACTGGGTGGATAGGGAAGGTTGGCAATGGGACCGGTGGACAGGGAAGGATTGGCATGGGACCAGGATAGGGAAGGATTGGCAATGGACTGGTGGATAAAGAGTTGATAATGGAACTGGTGGATAGGGAAGGGGTTGGTAATGGGACCGATTGGATAGGGGAAGGATTGGTACGTGACTGGAGAATGGGGAAAGGGTTGGTAATGGGACCGGTGGATAGGAAAAGGGTTGGTAATGGGACCGGTGGATAGGGGAAGGATTGGTAATGGGACTGGTTGATCAGGGAAGGGATTGGTATCGGACTGGTGGATAGGGGAAGGATTGGTACTGGGACTGGTGGGAAAAGCGAAAGAGCAGGCTGTGACTGGTGGATGATAGGGGAAGGTTGGTAATAGGACTGGTGGGATAGGGGGAAGAGCTGGTAATGGAACTGGTGGATGGGGGAAGCGACAATGTGGGACCGAGTAGATAGGGGAAGGATTGGTAACGGGACTGAGTGGATGGGGAAGGAGTTGGTAATGGGACCGAGTGGATAGGGAAAGAGTTGATGGCGGACTGGTGGATAGTGGGTGGTTGGTAATGGACTGGTGGATAACGGAAGAGTTGGTACGAGGACTGGAGGATAGGGAAGGGTTGGTAATAGGACCTGGTGGATGAGGGAAAGGGTTGAAGTAATGGGACTGGTGGATAGGGGGAGAGAGGATTGGTAATGGGACTGATGGATAGCGGAAGGATTGGTAATGACCAGTAGGGGAAGGTTGTAATGGAACGGTGGATAGGGTTGGGTTGGTAATGAGACTGGTGGATTGGGGAAGGGGATTGGTAATGGAACTGGTGGATAGGGAAAGGGTTGGTATGTGGGACTGGTGGATGATGAGGTAAGGGCTGGTAACGGGACGTGGTGGATAGGGGAAGGATTGGTAGTGGGACCAGTGGATAGGGAAGGCTGTTAATGGGACTGGCGAAGATAGGGAAGGGTTGGTAATGGGACTGGTGGATAGGGGAAGGATTAGCTGTGTAATGGACCGGTGGATAGGGGAAGGGATTGGTAATGGGACACAGCGGATAGGGGAAGGGTTAATGGACTGGTAGATAGGGGAAGGGCTACAGGGACTGCGGATAGGGGAATACCAATGGGACTGGTGGATAGAAGGCTAATGGGACTGGTGGATGGGCAAGGCTTGGTAATGACAGGTGGATAGGGGAAGGATTGCACGGACCAGATAGGGAAGGCTGCAGGCCGACCGGTGGATAGGGAAGACTGGTAATGGACTGGTGGATAGGGAAGATTTGGTAATGGACCAGATAGGGGAAGGGGCTGGTAATGGGACTGGTGGATAGGGAAGGATTGGTAATGGGACTGGTGATAGGGAAGGTTGTATGGACAGGTGGATAGGGAAGGATTGGTACGGAATATGGATAGTGGACGCAGCCAAAATGACTGGTGGATAGGGGAAGGATTGGTAATGGACAGTGTGTGGATAGGGAAGACTAAATGGACTGCGGATAGGGGAAGGCTGGTAATGGGACTGGTGGATGGAAGGGCGGTAATGGGACTGGTGGATAGGGGAAGGATTGGTAGGGACTGGTGGATAGGGGAAGGGTTGGTATGGGACAGGTGGATAGGGAAGGATTGCAATGGGACTGGTGGATAGTGTGGACGGGTTGGTAATGGGACCATGGGAGAGGAAGATTGGTAATGGGACAGGTGGATAGGGAAGGATTAATGGACTGGTGGAGGGGAAGGGTTAATGGGACTGGTGGATAGGGGAAGGTTGGCAATGACTGGTGGATAGGCGATTGGTGAAGGGACCGGTGGATAGGGAAGGGGTTGGTAATGGGACTGGTGGATAGGGAAGGTTGGTAATGACTGGTAATAGCGGAAGGATTGGTAATGGACCGGTGGATAGGGAAGGAAGGAGAATGGGACTGGTGGATAGAAGGATTGGTAATGGACCGGGTGGATAGGGAAGGCCAATGGACCGGTGGATAGGGAAGGGTTGGTAACAGGACTGGTGGATAGGGAAGGATTGCAATGACTGGTGGATAGTGCTGGCAATGGACTGGTGATAGGGAAGGTTGTACGGGACTGGTGGATAGCGATGATTTGTAATGGGACCGATGGATAGGAAGAAGAGTTGGTAAGGACTGGTGGATAGGAAAAGGCTGGTAATGGGACTGGTGGATGGGAAGGATTGGTAATGGGACTGGTGGATAGGGAAGGGTTGG